>NC_034422.1:7824807-7950761 GCF_002078875.1 Numida meleagris
CGGGGCCGGGGCGGGCGCTGCTTGCGGGCGCTCGGAGGGCTCCGCAGCGCTCCCCTCGCGCGCGCTCCCCCGCTCTCAGCCGGCGCTGGCGGAGCAGCAACAAGTTTTGCATTTCAGCGATGAATTTCAGCCATCGGGGCTGCGCCAATGAGCGCCGCGCGGCCCGGGGCGGGGCTCGCCGTTAAGGTGGCTCCGCCGCGCCGGCCCCGCGCCCCTCCCGCTCCGCTTCGGTCCCTCCGGTCGCTGCCCCGCGGCGATGCGGGAGGCGGGGGGGAGCCGCGCGGAGCGGTGCCCGGCCGGCCCGACCGTCGGGGCGCGGAGCGGAGCGGAGCGGTGGGATTCGGGCGCCCCGAGCCCGGAGGGAGCCGCTGCCCGGCGGTGCGGGGTCGGAGCCCGCCCGGTAAGGGCCGAGCTGCGGGGAGGCGGCCCCCCCGGGTCCGGGCAGCGGGAGCGGAGCGGTCCGAGCGCGGCGCCCCGCGGGGGGAGAACAAACGCCGCTTGGAGCCGGGGGACGGTGGGGAGGGAAGCGGCACCTGCGGGGCTCACAGCTCGCGCGTGTCCGTAGTGAAGAAAAAATAATAATAAAAAAAAATGAAATTACTCGCATCAAAAAAAAAAAAAAAAAAAAAAGGAGAGGGAGAGATCTATAAATAAGCGGCCGAGAAGTATTTGTGTATGGCAGCAGAGTTTTAAAGGGATTTTTTCTGCAGGATCAGGATGCCGCGCTGTGATTAAATATTGATTTTGTGTAATTAGTTTTCATGTGAACTATCCTCCTCGCTGATGGCTTGGAGATTTCAGAACGGGAGAAGAAATGGAATCGGACGTGGAAATTATTACTTAGCGGAGGAACGGGGGTGTTCGGGGCCGGCGGCGGCACGAAGGGGAGAAGCGAAGTTCCGTCCGCAGCGGGGAGGGCGCTGACCAAGGGGAGCGGCGGAGCCCCGCAGACGGAGCGCTTCGGACCCCGCAGCTCCGCGGCTCCCGGAGGGCCCGACCCCCCCCCCTCCACCTCCCACCCCGGCCCCGGGGCTCCCCGGGCGCTGCTCCGGCAGCAGCTCCGCGCCCCTCTGCGCCTGCGTGCGCGCCGTCGGAGCGCGTCTTGCGAACGGGCGCAGCGCCCCCTGGCGGCCTCGCGGCTCAGCGGGCCGAGAGGGCCGAGCGGAGCCGTCGGGGCGCGGCGCGGGGCTCTGCGGAAGCTCCCGCGGGGCCAGAGCAGCAGCGGGGCGCGGGTCCCGGGGGGGTAGGGGGAGGGCAGTTCCTGCGCTGATTTCAGGGCAGACGGGGCGCACGCAGCGCTCTTTGTTCTAATTCGTAAAGGTAACCGTGTGTTGTGTAAACGTTCACTGTTGTCCTTCCTCTTTATCCAGTCTTTCTTCTGGCCACAAGGGCGTTCAACTTAAACGGGGATTTGTTTCTATTTTTTGATTTCTTTTTAAGTAAAGAAAAGGAAAAAAGTCTGGATTAAGCTGGACGGGGCTCTGAGCACTGATGGAGCTGCGGGCATCCCTGTCCACTGCAAGGAATGGGACCAGTGGCCTTGGGGATCCTTCTGACTCAAACCGTTCTGTGCGTCTATGAAAACCTGAAGTGCAGTAAAGCACAGAGAGCAGTGTAAACGACAGCAACACCGGTGCAAAGAGGCGCTGTCAGTGCGTTTGTGCCATGGTGGCACAAAGGTATTTCCCACCGAGGTTGCCACGTGCCCGTTGGACGATGTACCTGTCAGGAGTAGCCTTGGACGCTAATGACGGCCGTAATCACGCTGGATTCCATTTGCGGCCGACCCTTTTGATCACAGCTTTGTCATCACGTTTACACACAGCCACTTCTCTGGCCTGGGCCTGGGCTCTGCGCCATGGGTGCAATGAGAGCTGCGCAGCGCGGCTGCGGAAGGAGCGAACTCACTGCTGCACGGACCTCAGGCCGACGTGACACCGCAGCTCTGCTCCATGCTTGAGGACATGTCCTGCAACGATTCGTGCACATCAGCTTCCACATAAGAAAGCAGATCCTTTGGAAAAGAGGTTTTTCAGCGATGAAGACGGCTCACCTTGTTACTCCACAGGTAGACGCCGCGTCCGCGTGCTCCTCGGGCGGAAGAAGCGCCGTCTGTGGGGAAGAGCTGCAAAGGAGAACACACCCTGTGGGATGGAGACTCGCTCGGTCCGTGGGCTGAGCACCCCAAGTGCTCGGGGCAGGCAGCAGCAGAGCCCTGTGCTGCACACACCCACAGAGCCCCGGGGCTGGCACTGGCACCAGAGCTCAGGTACAGAGCGCCCGAATAGGGAAACCTCTCCTACAGCGCAGCAAACGGGGAGAAGCCTTATCTTACAAACAGTATTTTTACCTTTGGTCTTTGAGTTTGGGCCATCTTGAGGGAAGGAGGGAAAGGCGTTATTTAAATAGCGGTAGCTGCAGGGGATTATTTTCTAAATTAACAATAGCCGTTGCTCCTGCCAAATCCAAAGTGGAGAGGATTCATTTATTTCGACTTTCAAGACAATGGCGTGATTTGGGGTTTCATATTGCAAGCTCTGAAAACCAAATAGCGGGGTTGATTTAAAAAAAAAAAAAAAAAAAAGAACAATTCAAACGCCATCAATTCATCAGCCCTGAATTCAGCTCTTTCCACGGTGCCAGCCCGACTCGCACTGAGAAAAGTCGCTGCTCAGCAAAAAAAAAAAAAAAATCCCTTTTTAACAAAATGAATGCATCATACATAAAACATCACGAAGCATACAATTAGTAAGCAAATGTAAGAGTTCAGCTCAGTTCATAATTATTCAGCAAACCTATTCAGGACGGTTTTTTTTTTTTTTTCCTTTCCTCCCTGCAGCAATCAACTGTGTGGGCTCATTACCACTGAGAATCTAAGGAAAAACCACACATAACTGTACAAAACAAGCCCATATGCTGGAAAACTTCAGCCCAGCTCGCCGTTAGCGAGAGGGCTTTTAAGCTGATCCATCGAGCAGAGGCACGGCTCGCTTTCCTGTGCCGCTCACACCTCGGCTCTAGGAGGCGGCGTTCGGTGAAGACCGGGCTCCGGGTGTATCAGTGTAACTGCTGGAAGGCAGAACCGAGGGACAGAAGTTAAACAGGGGACACACGCCCAGCCGGACGGGGCCGGGAGCGCTGATGGAGCTGTGGGTGTCCCTGTGCGTTGCAGGGGGTGGGACCTGACGGCCGCCGGGGGTCCCTTCCACTCGAATCATTCTATGGTTCTGTGATTCTACACGTCCGATTGTGTAGAGAAAAAAAAAAAAAAAACGAAAAAAAAGGAATTAGATCATATAAGCACCCCCAAGGATGAGTTAGGCTGCGGGAACTGTAAGGGTTTTATATTTCCTAAAGTAACTCGGTGAAACAGAAAGGAAAAATAGCGCCTCTCTATACGGTTAATCAGTGTTTAACTCTCCTCGGTATTTTACGGTGGAGTTTGTGTGATTGACTTTGTTCTGCTGTTTTCTTAAACTCGAAGCAGGTGGGATTTATGGCAGCGTGGTGGAGCAGGAGCGGTCCGTGAGCATCTGGAAAGTCGGGCTCACCGGGGGCGATGCCAGAAAACCACCGCAGTTAATTCATTTTTCATCATCTTCTAAACTGAGCTATTGTGAAAGGAGAAAACCAGGGGCTATTTCGTAAAGCCTTGATGACTTAATTTTCCCTGAGCGTCGGGTTCACGGAGCGCTCACCTTGCTGCTTTGCTTTTACATAGGGAAATCAGGTGATGTTTTACGCTGTGTCCGCAAGTTCTTCTCCTCTGCCACTTCACAGAACCATAGGATGGTTGGAGTTGAAGGGACCCCCAAAGGCCACCAGGTCCCACTGCCTGCAGTGCACAGGGACACCCACAGCTCCATCAGTGCTCACAGCCCCGTGCCCTGACCTCGGGTGTCTGCAGGGACGGGGCACCACCACCTCTCTGGGCACCCTGTGCCAGTGCCTCACAGCCCTTAGTGTAAAAACTTCTTCCTTAAATCCAATCTAAATCTCTCCACTTTGAGTTTGAAGCCGTTTCCCCTTGTCCTGTCACACAGACCCTGCTGAAGGTTCTGTCCCTCCTGTCTCAGCCCCTCTGGGTACAGGTGGCACACACCGGGCGCTGCCTGGCCGCCCGCCACCAGCACAAGGGGTTAAACATCTCCTGCCATCCCACAGCAGCGCTGCTCCGGGATCACATGGACAAAAGGGCCGATTTAATCCCGGCTGCAGACGACTCACATTGTGCTCCCAGACTTCGAGCAATGTCAGGCTATCGGGTTTCCCACTCATATCCAAGGCACAGCCCGAGCGCAGACGGGGAACAAAGACCTCTTTGTTACCGGGAAAAAAAAATCCCCCGAAGATATTAACAGCGCAGCAGAGTTCAAACTGTTAAATGATTCAAATATTATTTAATGAATACATTTGAAATGAGGTCTCACAACCCAGAACGCTTTTTAGATCATCATTTACAGAGAGCCCGCCTCTTCGTTTACTTCTTTATGAACTCATTGCTGTCAGGTTTTAATTACAGCCATTTTGCTTCCGGGCTTTTTCGGGGACTTCACTTGCTGGCAGAGTTGGGTTCTCCTTCTTACAAGAGGTGGTGGTGCCCCGTCCCTGCAGACACCCAAGGTCAGGGCACGGGGCTGTGAGCACTGATGGAGCTGTGGGTGTCCCTGTGCACTGCAGGCAGTGGGACCTGGTGCCTTTGGGGGTCCCTTCAACTCCAACCACTGAGATGGCTGCAGCGGACAACAAAAGGGAACAGTCCGCACCGCCAGGTTGTAGCATTGCTTAAGCAGGAATTTTAGTTACGGATACTAGTTGGGTTTTTTTTGCTTTAATGAAGAAGTGCAAAATCACAGTCCAAAAGTCTTTGGAGTAATTCCGGCCGCGCTCCTAACAACCGAGACTCGCGGGGGAAAGGAAAAAAAAGTTACGGCTACAAAATGGGAGCATACGGAAAAGGAGAGATTTCTACGTCGAGAACCAAAGCCATCCACACACGGAGCAGCAGCTCCTCCCTGCTGCTCTGACGCTGCTGCCGCGCCCGTCCCCTCCCCTCCCCTCCCCTCCCCTCCCCTCCCCTCCCCTCCCCTCCCCTCCCCTCCCCTCCCCTCCCCTCCCCTCCCCTCCCCTCCCCTCCCCTCCCCTCCCCTCCCCTCCCCTCCCCTCCCCTCCCCTCCCCTCCCCTCCCCTCCCCTCCCCTCCCCTCCCCTCCCCTCCCCTCCCCTCCCCTCCCCTCCCCTCGGTCTCAGCCGGGACGGAGCAGCTCCCCACGCTGCACCAAGCAGCGCTGCACTGCCCAGCCCAGGGACAGCATCAGCCCTGGACGTCGCTGGTGCCCGCGTAGGAGGAATGCTTTAAAAACAAACAGGACGGCTCGAACTTCCACCATCTATCATCATTTGCTAAAGCTAACATTAACTTTGGGAGACGCCATTATCTACCAATTAATGGAAAGCGAGAGTAAATGCCTGCCGCAGCTAATTGCCCAACACAAACGCTGCGTATTAGCATAGAAGTCGCTATGGATAAGACTGGATCTGAATTTGAGGACTGTGTAAAGGCGCTGGTGCTTCTCCTCACCCGGCAGAATTTCCAGGACGCGGGGCCGTAGTTCATTCTGCCAGCTCTGACCATTCAGAACTGCTGAAGTCTGTCCCCGTGAGATATTTGGTTTTTTAAATCTAGGGTGTTAATAGGTTTTCTAGCAATTAGAAGCCTTCTGCGCAGCGAGCTGGTATTTCCTGGCTGCAGTTTAAATGCTTGAGAGATAGGGAGACACTTTCATTGACTGAATGCTCTTTCTATTGTGCTAAAAGTTGACGGTGCAGTCTTAAAATTAGAGCAGTCCGAGTGCAGCCTGCTCCGCCTTCCAGCACAAACGCACGCAGAGAGGAAAGGCACGGCACAAAGCGTGGCACGCTGCCTTCATAAATGTGACTTCATTAAAAACGTGGGGGTAAATCAGAAGAAAAACAGCAATGCCTTCGCCGAGCAGCGCAGGTTGTCTTTGCATTTCTCGCTTTCATAATGTATCGGCAAAAAAGCTTCTGTGCTTTCCCATTCTTCTCAATGATTCAAAAACGTGCACCAGAAACGCACATGGTCCTTGTGGGTCCGTTCAGACCGCGCTCTCACGTGCAGCCAAGCGACGGATTTAAAAGGTTACTGCTGGAATATGGTTCACAGCAGTCTACTGCAGTGAATAACTATCATGTTTACATACCCATTAGAACCAAACCATGTTGCACTTCCACCGCTTCACGTTGGTTTGCCATCTGGAACTTAAACAAGCTGTGTCGTAAAAAATAAATAAATAAAAAAAAAGAGAGAGAGGGAATTCAGTTTTGCATTTACGGAGAGGAGCCGTGCAAGTTTTGATTCACAGGAGCAGAACACACCAGCTGAGCAGCACAAACCCATACACACAGAGTCAGAGCCGCTCCCCCACCAGCACACAGCCCGCCTGGCACGCGGGGCTCGGCCACTGCACGTGTCTGCTGTGATAGGACAAGGGGAAATGGCTTCAAACTCAAAGTGGGGAGACTTAGATTGAATTTAAGGAAGAAGTTTTTACACTGAGGGCGGTGAGGCACTGGCACAGGGTGCCCAGAGAGGTGGTGGTGCCCCGTCCCTGCAGACACCCAAGGTCAGGGCACGGGGCTGTGAGCACTGATGGAGCTGTGGGTGTCCCTGTGCACTGCAGGCAGTGGGACCTGGTGCCTTTGGGGGTCCCTTCCAATGCCAACAGTTCTGATCCCTGAGCTTTTCTGTATTTATTACATGACTGAATAGACTGTTTTCCTTGTCACAACCGTCATCACCTCTACGTTGCTCCAACAACTTGAAATCCAGGAGCTTCTGCAGCCCCAGCACCGTGTCGGGCTCAGGAGCCGCCCACAACTCCGTGATCCCTTCTCCGGTGCTGACTCCACCCCAGACCCCTGATCCATGCTTACGTTGTCTTACCTCAATGTTAAACAGTTTCTCAGACATCCTTGCCATGAGACCTGAATGCTCACCTGCCTCTTCACTCCTCAAGCGTTTTGTGAGGAGCTTTGCTTTGCTCTGAAGGAGCCGTGCTTTCATCAGTCAGCCTCTGCACCGGGCAAGGTGATTTCTGCGCCTCTGCTTCCTAATGCCATGTTGGCAGCACCGCTGCTTCCTCCTCCGAACGAGAAATGAGCTCTCCAACCTATTCTGTCTGCATAGCGGGGCCATCCTTTCCTCGCAGGGACAGGGTACAGGATGAGCAGCACCTGTAACATAGGAAGACAGCCACAACCAACCACAGCACTGCTCAGTTCCACGAACATCACATGGAAACGTCTGCAGAATGCTTAGCCTGGCACGCTGAGGTAGACATTCATAGCATACAAAGAAAGTAAAGCACCTTCTCCATGCTCCACATGGCGTCAGGGTTCCAGCCAGGAGTTACTCCGCTCAGAACCCTAACCCAAACCAACAACCTGACCCAAGCCCCTACCCCACTGCTGCTGAGCTCACAACACCGCAGTGCATCCACAGAGCACTTCCAACTTCCTACGCAGCCCAGTGAAGCTAAGCACCACATCATCAGCAAACCACGACCACTAACACCTAAGACAAGAGACAGAGCGTTTTATCATCAAATTTATTTAAATTTCACTGACTGTTTCGCTGTAGGTCGCACCAAAGTCTGCCAAAGTCAACTAAACATTTTACATCCACTACAAGATGAATCCTCTCCGATTTTCACAACTGGTTGCGTATTTTTGAACTCGCAGGGTCCCCTTCTCTCAGCTGGCATTGTAAGTCCCAGAAGTGACAGCGAGACTGGCATTCTACCACTGGAAAGAGAACGGAGCCCTTGGGTTCCCAGGCTTGCAGCAGCCCTCCTTGCAGCACGGCTGTGAGTGGAAGTGTGCGCACGTAGGTCCACGTGTCTATTTACAGAGCCAACCTCCCGCTGTCACAAACATCCATCGAACCGCTCAGCCAGAGAGGGAAAACAAACAGAGAACCCTCCCCACCTGGCAGCACGGAGGACGGGAGGGAGGAAGCAGCCAGGAGAGCCAGGCAGCAGCGGGGTGCGCTCACCCGGCTTCAAGTTCAGGCAGATTTTGTCACGGACACGGAGGAGAAATCAGATCGCTCCGTTCGTAAGCAGAGTAAGTAAAAAAAAAATGGTTCAAAAGAGCATGGATGGGATATTACAAAGATGGGAGCTTAAGCAAGGCTTGTCCTACTGAGGTTACTGGGGATACTGGGAGGAAAGCAGGCAGTAATAGAACTTTACCTATCTAGTGTTTCTAAAATAGTTGGTTTCTCATCTAGCGAGCACTTTGATAAGATATGTCTATGATGCTCTACCTGGAGATCTTCTTAAAAAACGCTGACTGTGTTCCCCTGTTTGAGAGTTATCTACAGACGTCGTTATTACACTGCTTGGTAAGTATCTACTGACAAAGATCAGAGAAACATGTTAGATGCTACAATTTAAACTTTCATCATACCTGAAAGTATACATTTCTTTTTAAAGTGTATTTTCAACATGAAAAGAGCTAAAAAAATCACCATTATATTCCATTGTGTGATGTGTGTGAAATCAAGACAATTTGCATTAACTTCCAAAGTGAAACTCTGGAATCCAGCGCTTTCATTCTCGGGATTACGTTCGAGAAGGTCTCTGCCTTCGCTACCTCGGCGTGGCGAAGACGTACTCGACCAATCTTCTTTGCCTAGAAAGCTGCTTCTGGAAGATTCCAAATTGCAAGTGTTTCATAAATCACAAGCCGTTTTTCCTTAATCTTGCCCATTTTAATGAAGAAAAAACATCCGCGTTTCAGTGTACAAAAAAATCCAATAAAACACTTTTTTTTTTTTTTCCCCCCCCTTTGTGACCGGTGGGTAAAGTTGGGGTCAGACTCATTCAGCAGTAAAAGTCTTCCCATTTCCACCGTGAGCAACTTCGTTCTGATTTGACTAGAGGATAATGACCACCCGGAAATAAATAGCTATAAATACATTCATTGTTCCTATTTCAAAAATAATCACATAGGGAAGACACGGAATTGAAGTTAACTTATTCGAATCCGTTTCTTTACAATGAGACGGGGTCAAGGTGGAGCAGAGTGACTGGGATGGGGGGGTGGGGGGGGGGAAACTAGGGCATAAATTGGTCCAGTATTGACATTCATGAAACATACCAGTTAACAGAATTCTGCCGTTAATTCAACCTTGAAATGACTCTACTCAGTTGATTTTTATTTGCTTCAGGTATACATAATGAAAGCAGTTTCCTTTGCATCTTTGCTGAGGACAGGTAGAGTAGTACCCTGGAGACACTGTAACAACCCCCTTCAGTATGCATGTGCGTATATATAATTATATACAAATAATCATGCATCCACACACACATTTGTAATGCGACACTGCACGTGACGGTTAAATCCATCATCATTCATCATTGGCAGCACTTGTTCCTCTGACTTGGCCTTGATTACGTAACTGCGGAGAAAGAAAACACACGGGTAAGCATTCAAAGCTCCTTGAAACGTTAAGTGCCAAACAGGTAGCTTAATTAACCTCCAATAATAAGTGCGCAGGGCAGCACCACTGAGACCGAGCAATTCGGAGCACAGCAATGCAAGGTGCCCCAGGGCCCTCACACAGACCAGCAGGACCTTACAGCTGCTGCCACTGGGATCCCACCTGTGGTACTTCAGCAGTCACACAGGGAAATACCAGCATCAATAGACACAAACACTCAAACGTTTGCCAATCTCGGGAAATGCTGCTTCCTGCGGTGACTATTTGTATGCTCTTTAATATTTATAAGCATCTGTGTGGAACTGGATTTTAAGAAATTAACGTGCTTTAAGGGCGACAGTCCACAGTTTCCCTCAATTATGTGGATTAAGTCCACGTATCACAGGAGAGTGACTCCTGCAGGACGTGCCCAGGAAATTACTTGCAGGCTTCAGAGCTCAGAGCCAGCACAGTGATGACAACGGGTCATGCACCTTGGGTTTCTGCACTAGCAATACAGGAGGAAGCAGGTTCTACGGCCAGGGTGTAAGGCATTCTGCAAACAGACCGAGCACCCGCAGTTGTTTTTACAGTGGCTGTGTGCAGAGGTCTCTCGTGTCCCCTGGACACAAAACGTCTCCTCCAGCTGTTGATCACATCAAGGCTCTCAAACAGGAAGGAGCTCAAGGCCCAGGAGCATTATCTGGTATCGTTCTGCCAGCAATTCCCATACATTTATCAGTCACTTTTCTCCTTTTCCATCCAGCAGTTAACTTACACAGCTTGATTTGCCTCAGAACCTACAGAGAACTCCTCTAGACGTCAGCGGCCAATGTGCCTCGAACGGAACCCTTCTTACGCATCTAAACGTAAAATAAAACTGTGAGCTACCATGTAAAGAACCTATCATGCCGTTGGTTAGTAAGAGAGAAGTCACAATCTGCATGGCCAAGACCAAAACCAGAACCAGCCTCAGCTGAAGGTTTGGGGAGGCTGGGGACACACAGCGGGTTTGTTGGGGTGAGGGACGCCCGGGAACCACACAGCAGCTGTAAATGATGCTCCTCAGATTTCTGTCAGCCTACGATGCCTCAGAGCCACCCTGCTTGAAATGCTCAAGGACATGAGGTGTACGACAGTGCTTTGGCAGGGTCAGACACTCTCCTGCTACGCAGTGATTAGCTGATGTGTATGTAATGAGCTACAGGTGCTCCTCACCTCCAGGAGTCAGATGCATAAAGCACTATGTGAAAGGAAAAAAAATGAGAAAGATGGGCTGGCATTGAGAAACTCTGGAAGAACACAGGTGAGGAGTCACAGAGCAACAGAAAAGTAACAGAAGCAGAGATCCTGACAATTAATATTGAATTAAGATGAAGAAGGGGACCAACAAAAGAACTGAAATGTCCACAGAATCTAAAGGGAAAGAGTAACTTCAACTAGAATGAAGAAAGGGCATCGGAGAGAAAGGGAACAGCGAAAGAAAGCAGTGTATCCTAGGGAAATGCAATGCTGCCTGCAGCACCACGTTTGCTTCCTGCACTTGTTGCTGTTTAAGCACTGTCACACTGCATAACACAGCAGTGTCAGAAGCTATTTCTCTGAAGGGATGGAAGCACAAAGATACTCTCGTCAATATATCAGGCACTCTACCACTAAGCCCTTGCTTCCCAGTAGTCCAGGCCATAGAAGAAATATTTTATGGTACATGCAGGATTTACTACTTAGCACAATGGATGAAGTAGTTGAATATGAAACAAAACCAAATGCTTGGGGTAAAGTTAATGTTCGTGTTGTATTTGCAGTGATGTCTTTGCCTTTGGTGTATTCTCCTAAAGGAGCATGCCACCACCAACACCTCAGCACTGCATCACGTCTGGATGTTCACAGATACCTCTATTTAAACAGTAAGGAAAAAGCCAAAGTACTTCAGCAGTAGGTGCCCCCTCCTCTCACATTTCACAATACACAGAGAACAGCTGTGTCAGCATGGTGAAGATGTGACTTTTGCAAAAAGCAATGCACTTCAGTTCTTGAAGATGAGCTCATACGTGGCGAGCTACCTGAAACAAACTAGCTGCACTGCTTGGCAGAACAAGAAAACAGGAAAGAGGTTTGGCATTTAAAAACAAAGGTGTTACACCCAGACACATGCAAACTGGGCTTGGCTTAACTAAAAAAGAACCAAAGAGCAGCAAATGTTTTGCAAAAAGCGTTTTAAAGAAGGGTTACTTAACACGGAGACATGTGAAGCAGAACTTTGTAAGATGACAAACAACCACAGGGACACCAAAGGGACACTGCCCCAAGCACACAGCCAACCTCATTGCAATCCATACCTCGTCTGCACTCCTCACACGGCCACTGCCCCTTCTCAGAGAAAACACGTGGAATAGAAATATGGGTGTGCAGCAGAAAACCCTCCTGACAAAAATCAGTTAACGAGAGGACAGGGGTTCCTCCTCCCCCTCCACGGGCACTTAGGAATAGGCAGCCCTAAGAAACAGGTTCTGCCATAAAGTAGGATTCAAGAAGAAATCTGTGTGATCTGAGAGAACGCCTTTCCATAATCAAAAATACCCCAGTGCCAATGAGAGAGTGCAATGTTTGCAACAGAGAGCAGGTTCATTCTTCCCAAAATCTATTCCAGGAGCTGATGGGGCAGACCTTCCCTCCAGCTACCTGAAGAGAACAGCTGGTTTTACCACCTCACACCATCCACCTAAAAGCACCAACAGCGAAAATACACCTCTTCCAGATCCCAAAATTTCCATGCTGTTGATAAAGATTAAACACCAAGTGGGGACGGAAGAGTTACAGCTAGTTTTGATACTGAAAGAAAAGATGTGCTAGGCTCAAACCACAAAAAGCATTTCCAAACCCACTGCCAACAGTGAGTCAAAACCATGAGGCAGCCTGTTTAAATATGGCTGGCGGCTGACATTGAGTAAAACCATGCAAAAAAGCAAGTGAGAGCTGAAAACACCTCGTGTCTTGACAGCACCAAGACAACGGAAGGAAAGCAACAGGTGAATAGGTTTTGGACATAATGAGCAAAATAGGAAGGAAATAGAACAGACTCCACAAACTGGAGGATTTAAAAGTGAGAAGGGCTCGTGTCGAAGGCCACGCTCTGGAAACAGACTGGAGAGGAAGGCTTCTTGCTCAGCCTATGATGCTCCTCTACCTCTTAAAAGAAAGCACACCGAACATACCCAACGGATGGATTTCCTTCGAGACATCAGTCCAAAGATGGATTAAACTATGCGTACTTGATCCTCACAGCCACTAAAGCACGTAAATTGATAAGCCCATTCACTTTGCTGGCTTCCTTTTTTGCAAGTAAGATTCTCGGTTTTGCTGTGCTAACGAGGATAAGTGCTGCTGTTGTCATGTGCCCTGTACAAGATCATTGCACAATGTGCTTGAAGAGGAAAAGTAACCGGGTCTAACGATGATGAGAAATGAACGAGAGCAAAACGATACAAAATTGACGATGGCTCTGACAAGTGGTGAGAAAAATAAATGCACTGAGGGTGATTTTGTGCAACGAGCGTGAGAGCACAGATAAAGAGATGGGCAAAGCAGGCATCCCAGATTCAGTGACATCAGAAACACCGACCTTACAGCACTTCCAGCCTGACACAGCACAGCATGCAGAAGCCTGAAGTGCATGGGTCTGCATAGGAGAACCACTAGAGGGGCTATAATGCTCATCAGCAGTTGCCCAAATGCACACAAGGGAATGGATAAAACTTAGTATGCTTCAGTACCCAAACACTAAATGGCATCGCCGTAGATAGCACGCAAACATCGGCCTGAAGGCGCTCTTACCGCTTCCAGCTCCTTCTGAGTCTCATCCTCCATCCTCCTGATGTCTTCCATAGTCAGATCGATCCACTTGTCAATCCAACAGAACAGCTGGCGGTGGAAGTTGGTAAATATCCTTTTTTCTTGCTTTAAGAAGATAAGAAAACATAATAGGCCTGCATTCTGCCACACGCTAGCGAAGCAATTGCAGCTACTCGCTCTGAGCATGAAGCACTTACCTTCTGTATAAGGTTTTCCACTTTGTTCTGCAGTCCCCACCATTTAAATTTAATAGTCACCAACTTGTAAGCACACATTTTAGGACACTCTTCATCAGTTGCTAGTTCTTTCTGTTTATGGACAATTGGAAAGATTTTTTTCTTAATTGACATCAGTGAAATGCGTTTAATATTATTCTGCATCTTAGTAAATGACTGCCCTCATCTCAACACAGAGCAACAGGGATTAATAAACAACTGAATTACATCTATAACTATCTTATGTATCTACAAGACAATTCCATTATGCTGCAAATATATATTTTAAATCTCAGTTTTAGCATTGATTTCATTTTCATGATTTCCACTACAACATACTCCCCGAGGTTTGGAGGGGACAATGAAGCTTAATTACAATAGCTAGTGCCAAATTATTTTATACTTCTGGGGCTATTACCCAAAGGCAATTATAGTCTAAGCTGTATCAATTTTCTCAGCGTAATGGTGGAAAACACTCACACTAGAAAAGACGCAGATCATATAAATCACATCATCACCCCTGAAGTTTACTTCCCACAAGAACAGAAAACAAATTTAACTCAGTTCTGCTTTGTCCATATACTACAAAAAAGGAATCCAACCCTGGCATGCTCTGCGCGTGAATAACAAGCAGGACTATGGGGAGAGCACAGATTTGTGTTCTGCCTGAGATGCTGGTTCCTTCCTCCTCAGGGAAGCAGCACGAGGCTGGTACGGGCAAGGCCCACGCGGGGCTGTGTGACCCAAGGACGGAGGGGAATTACTTGGTTTTTTACAAACAGCTGTAAGAGGAGGAGAACTCAATGCCTGGAAGCAGCACGCGATTCATCACAGCGCATATTCAGATGTCAGTCTTGAGTACGGACAACATTCACCCAATTTAATTGGCGCTGCTTTGTTTTAGTAGTGATATTAAACAAGCAGCAGACAGTAACTTTGCTTATTAATACATTTAGAACTTCAGCTGAATACACAAGAAAAGAAATATTCAATGTCTGCCCTCCGTTCTAGCACTAATGCAACTAGTGCTGGTCTCTAGGGGACTGGCAAACTGTTTTTTTTCTTTGCTGATGAGACTTCCTAAGGCTGTAAAATGAGTTCTTATTACCTTCCAGTTTGGCCCCAAAGGTCCTCTCTTAGTCTTAACCGACTGGAATAACGCAGGGTCTTCATCAGCTTTGTAGTCCTATAATATAAAAAACAAACAACCCTGAGTGTCAGAAAGAAACAGCTCCAGCAAAACCCTGCATCAAGCTGCTGCTCACGGCGAGCAAACTGATTCACCCAGCAGCCTGGAGCAGAGAGAGCAGAGCGGGTTTTCAGTCTGGTTTAAGTTGGAGTTGAAACTCCGTCACGCCTGCTCGCTCACTGCCCATCACCAGCCACGTCTTTACAGCAGGACAGCACCCTGGGCCCACTCCTCGCTCCCAGTTTCCTTGTGCTGGGCACTGTGCTATAGGCACTATCCTTTCAGGTTCGTAAGCTTTTGAGGGGGGAAAGGAATAAGAACACCGAAATCAGCACGCTAACATTTCCCACGCTGGAACACACGTCCGCTCCTGAGCGATCCATCAGAGCAGAAAGGGAAGAAGGCACGAGTGAGCTAACCTGAGAAGTCAGGAGCTGGCTGACCCCAGGCTGCAGGGCACGCTGCCGGCCTCGGCACAGAGCGGGCACAAGGCAGCAGCTCCCACGGCACTGCGTTACGGGGCAGGCATCGCTGCTGACCAGGCCAGCCATATAAATGGGAACAAAGCCACCAGCAACAGAGCTGAGCGATGGGAAACGCTCCCAACGGAATTGCTCACTTTTCCTGATGAGGGGTACAGAAATGATTATCTCATAGTGACAGTTATTTGGGAATTAGGACAGGTTAGGAACCCCTGATCTCGGTACCGAGGACAAGAAAGGTTTATGTGACGTACGGGAAACACGTGCCCAAGGAAACCACTACAGCCAGGCAACCCAAGAGAACTGTAAAAGCTTCAGTGACTTCTAAGCAGGACGAGTACTCGGTGGGTGCTGCAGAACAGCCCCAAGAACGCTGAGCAAAGTTAACGCGCTGTTCTTAAAAACAAATCCTGATGAGGACAACATTTGCAGGGCATCAAATGAAAGAAACACTGCCACGAAAGCAGCTATTGCCATTCCCCCCACTCCTGCATCACAGAGCTGTTGCAAAGAATCCCATCTGCAAATTGCTTTAGAGATGAATTAAAACTAAGGCTCCATCTCTCTACCGCATCACCAGCATTCAAAATTCAACACTATCCGCCTCGAGATAGGGATAATTGTAAGAAAGGATCTCTGACACCAGAGCTGCAGGGGCAGTGCTCCCTGTGAGGTGCAGCGACGGCATCCAGCCACATCCACAGCGCCTTGGAGAACTGCCTTCACCGACAGCAGATACACACACGTGAGATAACCCCGACACCAGCACACCGCACAGCTGGGTTAACCCGAGTCTGCTCTAATCTAATACCCCGTCTCAGTGGGCAGTAACAGGTGCTGCATGGAAGGATGCACTCAGCCCACGGGCAGATCCAGCAACCCAAGGGAGAAGAAGCTGGCTCCTCACTGACGTGCTTCGTTTGTTGCTTGGTTTTATATGAACTCTTCATTTATGGAGCAGCACTTCACTGGGTTTTCCTCTCCACTTTTATTCTTGTCCCCACTTGCATGCTGTGGTAATTAGTAACTAATTAACCGTGCAAAAGTGTTGCCCTTCCCCACTTTTCCGAAGGGTCTCGTTTTTCCCCCATTTTGTTGGCATCTCCATTAGTATTACATGGGAATGGGGAAGCCAAACAAGCCTGGGAGTAACGACCTGCACAACAGCATCCTCCTCAGCCCCCAGAGCAGTCCCGTCCCATCCCATCTCCCCGTTTTGCATGTCTCACTCATGTACCTGAGTTCACCAGGTGGGAATGCTGCACATGCAATCCAGCAGCTATCGTATGAATTCAGCGGTCTCGCCGTCACTGAAGGCCCCACACCACCCCCTAGTTACCGTATGTAGAAAGCATTAATAGATGCTCAGATCATTTAAATATATATCAACTGATCGGCTTTCCTAGAAACACGTGCAGGTTCAGAAGATCTTCAGCCTCATTGCTAACGGATACGTTTTCACTGTGTCCACAAAACAGCATTTCCTCCTATCTTTCCCTCTTAATTGAAACAATATATTTATACAAAGAGCCCGAATAATTGCCAGACAGCTTTAGCAGGGCGCTCCCACAGATACTAAGAGAATTCTTCATCCACCACACAGGAATAATGTGAGGAATCAGCACGAGCACCGTATGCTAACACTGAAAATTCAGCAACATGTGTATGCAGGCCTACCCCAGAATTGTCATCACTGCAGAAGGACCGACAGCAACATTTGTCACTTAGGAAAACCCCACTCATTTATGATTTTACCGGAATAAAGCGTGTCCTTTTTACAGGCATCAAAATGAGCAGCGTGCCCTCACGTACGACATGTGTGGCATACAGAACAGAGCCCTGACTCCCAATTACAGCTGCAAGCACACAGCAGCACAGGGTGAGAGCCTGCTGGCCTCGTTAGCGCTCCGGCTCCTTCAGGAGCCAACGAGGTGAGCACAGGGGCACAGCAACGCTGCTTGCCACCAGCTGCAGACTTCTCATCCCATTAGTGATTTCCAAACACTGTGGGTGAAGACAGCTGCAATCTGCTCCAATCCTCAGGTCCACAGCACATTTTGAAGGCTTCATCTTATGCCTATATATAGATATCTTTTAAACAGCCCTTGGCTGGGAAAAAAAAAAAAAAAAAAGGAATTTTCTTCACAAGTAAATCACTGGTAAGAAATATATTTAAGTCAAGTGTTTTTACATATTTCCTGTTCTAAAATACTGGTTATGACCGCTCGTCAGCGACCCCACTCAAACACCAGAACAGAAGATACTGAAGGGATCAAACTATTGCAACAAGTAAACAGTTTTCTAACCATCATTTTGTTCGTTTACCAATCCCTCGTGCAAGCACTGCAGCTGGTTTGGGGTAGAGATGTTTTAAACAGAATCACGAAACACAAGAGCTGCCATATTTCAGTCTGTCGTAGGTGCAGCAGTGGATTCATCGCTTGCAGCCATTCAGGTGAAGGACTTAAAATGAACAGGTTAAAAGTTAGAACACATACGCGCTTGAACACACGGGGCCAGCCCCGTTCACTTAGCACTTCTTCACAATATCATCATGCTTTCCTGTTCTTTCTCAGTGAAATTCCTGAGCTTTATTTAGGACAAGCACAGCATGCCCTGCACGTGGCCCTGAGCAACCGGATGGCTGTGAGCACTGATGGAGCTGTGGGTGTCCCTGTGCACTGCAGGCAGTGGGACCTGGTGGCCTTCAGGGGTCCCTTCAATTCCAACCATTCCATGCTACCTCTCTTTTCCACTCCTGTGGCATGACTTGTAACACGGAAATAAGTACTCTCCCTAAGCGAAAAGTAGAGCGAAAACAAAAATGCAAAGAAAAGAGATGAGTCACAGTAATGTTGCTAGAAACCATCTCCTGAAGCTCTGAACCAAGACCTTTCAAGAATCACTTCTACCGCATCCTGTTAGACTGAAGCCCAGAAGGACAAGGGAGCACAGTAGGAGCTCTTCACAATGTACAAACCCTACCAGCATGCAACCGAGTAGACTGGCCTAGAGCCAGAGTACAAATAAACAACAGCTCTTTGCAAAGTTTAAGGAAAATATCTGTGCAGCAAGTGCTTAACTCCTGGCAGCAACAAGTCCTTGTTAGGAAGAAAAACAGGCAACAGTTGGAAGAAATATTACAGCTAAAAAACCCCGAAGCTCTCCTGAAAACTAGTCAGGCAAGCACCGTGCAGCTGCGTAAGGAGATAGAGAAGTCAGAATCTTTTTCAAAGAAATATGTAGATGTTGTTTCATGCGTACATCCTGCTTAAAACCGCAATTCAACACGCATGAATGCAGCAGATTGCAACAGAGAATTATTCAGAGCTGTGAACCACGTCTAAGAAAGTAGTAATTGCAACAAACCCTCAACTCAGGTGTTTCTCTACAATTCATGCCCACCAAGGCTAGAAGTTACTCTAAGAGGCATCAGTGCAGTGGGAATAACATCATCAGGTGGTGTCATCTCTTTTCCCTTTCCTCCAGTGACCATCCACCAGCTGAGCACCAGCAGCAGCCCTCGCCTCACCTGGGCACCAAAATGAAACAAACAAGCTTGAAGCCCCACAAACATCAAGTTTAAGTTGACTGAGCACTCCCTTACTTCTTCAGAATAAATATTCTTATTTATTTTATGGATAAACTAAGAGGTATACGACGTAGACAAGATGTACCAAGGCTATTACCGATACAGCACATGACACTACGCCTCTGGACAAGTAATACTGAACTTTTTAATGCTTATCACATCACAGATTGAGTCCAAACTGGGACAGGTCCACCATGCTTTCAGAACATCAGGTCTTTCACTCAAGAATCTTTTAAAATCCTTTTACAGACTACTAAGAACGTTTCTATATGATATGATATTTATTGAAATTGTAAAGCAAGGGATCATAGAAGCATGGAATGGCTTGGGTTGGAAGGGACCCCAAGGATCACAGAGTTCCAACCCCCCTGCCAGTGCACAGACACCCCAGATCTCTTGCTCTTAGTGCACGCATTAAATAATTTGACTGCCCTGTATGACATAGTATTTTTAGAACATTGTTTCAAGCAATATAATGATCCAGTATGACCTAGAAGAAGACATCTAACAACCTCTTCATCACACAGAAACAGCTATAAATCTGACTTCAATTTCTTCGTTTTTACTGTACTCCAGTTTCTTACAAATTGTTTCCAAAAATGTAGACTCTTGTGATGTTAATTGAGTGTTCAATTCTGCTTACTCTTTAAAAAGCCTTATTCTCCTGGGAAGTGATTTTTATACACAACCCACGTAAAGCTACTTTGATTGTATGCTGGAGACGATTACGAGGCCAGGGTTAAACCTATACCTGAAGAAAGCCACAGATGTTGGCCGAATTATTCCTATACATACTTAAATGAGCACAAGTTAGCATATGCATGCCATTAGTACCTTAAAGAATGGCACGGGTTTTTTGTGTTTAAACTGATTGCTGCTCGGAAACTGAAGTAACTGTCACACTACAATGTCTTGGCCAAGGTTCAATCACCAAACGCAAGGATACATCTTGAAGATGTTTATCAAAACTTTTACCAAAATTGTATTTTAAAAACGCAGTTTGCTTCCCTCAGTTGTACCGTTATCCAAAGGAGCACATTTGGGTTCTTTGTGACAAAAATAAATAAACACGTAAATAAAACGAAGGGCAGAAAGTGCAGATTTTCACAACAGAAGAGACTACCAGGCTGGGTTAAAGAGACTTCTCTGCTGGCCAACACTTGGCAGTTGAAGAAAGGGGGCAAATAAGCGGTGTGAGCAGGGTGCCAGCCCACAGGTAACTCAGAGTGGGATCTACAGTCAGATCAAAGTTCATGAAACAAAACAGCGACTTTACATTCAAAGTCAGCACTCTGCAAGACAGAATGTCTACGGGACGAAATGGAGATGCAAATCTGAATCACGTGGTGGAAGTCAGACCCAAGGATTCCTACACAACGATGGGCTCTACTGTGAATCTGAACTTGAAAGTATTTGCTCAGCACTTTGCTATGGCTGAAAACAGTGTTAGGAGTCACTAAAAAAGGAAGAGAAGGTAGGAACATAAGATGTGACCTGAGACTCTGGATTAAACCATTCCACATTCATAGTTCTGATACTCTGTAGATCAAATATTGAAAAGGAGGGGGAAAAAAAAGAGGATAATGTACTGAAAATAGTTCCAACGACTTCCACATACGAAATGGTTTCCACATGAAGATGGACAGAGGACCTGGGAGAAATACGATAAAGAGGAGGTGGAGGAGGACAAAGGAGGTAAGGTCAAAATCTCTAAGAAAAATTCTACAGAAAGTATAGGAAGGGAATTCTGTTTTCCCCACACAAAATGAACTGAACCATCAGGCACGCAACGCCGTCTCTGTACCAACTAACACTCCACAGAATTCACAATGCTACAAAGGTCAGAAGTGGAAATGGTTTCAAAACAGATTAGATGTGCTCATGGGAATGGAAGTTCCTAACAACAGGCCGGATGGAACCACAGGGTCAGGAAGTCCTTTAAACACACACTGATCCGTCCACAGACCCGCACCTCTCAGCTTTTCATTTTCTGTGCTTCCCAAGTTTCTTATCCTTCCACAAGTAACTGCTACTGGCCACTAACAGGATACTGGGTTAGACGGATCTTGGTCTTGAGCCAAAAGCACAGCTTCTTTTAGCATACCACCATCTGTCAGTCTTCAGTACAAAGGAAACCGCAATACAAAGGCAGGCCACGGCACCCAGCAGTGCGAGAGGGCACGCAGCATAAGCAGTGCTGTTCCCTAAGAGTACTCCAAACAGAATAAATATGTAAGTTCAACAAACCTTAATAACAAGCACAACCCTTTATTTACACACACTGTGACTGAGCAAGCATTCTGACAGATGACAGCGTTGTAGTTGTCTGCCACAATTCCAAGCATGGAATAGGGAACGCACAACATACATTTACCTGCCAGGTCAGCTCTAAGGTCATGTGGAATGTCTGAAAGAACAAGGGGCAGCAAAACGATTCCTCGCTGCATTAAAATAGGCAAGACACATTGAATTTGGTTTACAGGGAGGTTCTCCACAAACAATGTATTTTCACACATGGAAATCCACAGATCATCTGTTAAACATCAGTTAAGCAACAGCGCAGGTTATACACTAATGTTAGCAATAGAAATAGCAACTCATGAAGCACACCTTTCCCATTCACATACCACGGTGGCCTTTTCCCTCCTTGCTTTACTTTCCTGCAAAGGAGTCCCCTCCCCACAGTGTAAGATATCCAGGTATATATTTTTGGAAAGGAACAATTAAACAGTTTCAAGAACAGCTCCTTGCACAAAACCAACACAAAATTATCACGTGAACACAAACACGCAGAAGTGTTGGTGTAAGCCAGGAATTAGGACAAGCACTGAAGTACAGTGAAGGTGCCCTCTAAAGTTGTGTAAACCAGTATCTAAAATCAACATATCCTGCCTTCTTATGCAGATCAACCACGCGTGGTGAGTTGGTTAACAAAACGTGGGCAACACGGGGAACAGAATGGGAGCTGTCACAAACCTGAAGTGCTGCCCTGTAAGCGAAATCTCAGTGTGGCAGATAAAGCTCAATACATCTCTTTCGGTATTTATTTCAGTGAAAGTTGACACTATCAGATTTAAGGCATCAGTATGTTTTCTGTTCAAAGTGCAGCTGGAAAGAGAAGATGGAAGCGTGTACTCCTAGCACTAAGCTTTGCCACACACTCTTCTTCACCTAGCAGCCAGCTTCCACCACTCCACACACAACTCCTTGTTTGGCATACAGCTTCACTAAATAACCATGTGCCATTACTGCTAAAATCTCTCCTTTTTCCTTCTTATATCAAGATATTAAACCTCACACAATCAGGAAAAGGACCATAGACTCCTAAGAGATTCCTGGGCGTACCCAGGATGCTTACATTCACCAAAGCAATCAATGAAGAGGAAACCGGAAGAGTATTCCCACAGCTATCAGCAGAGACGAGCAGCTCATTTCTTGAGAAGTGTTCTGATGAAAGAAGTTTAAAAATAAACTCTAGTTTTCAATAGCAAAGCCTGATGGTTCCTCTTGAGATTGCCTGAACCACAGAGTGAAGGATGGGTGGAGGGACAAAGAATTTCTAGCCAAAAAGTAGCAGCAGAAGCACAAGAGGAGCTTGGTGGAAATACCGTTCTCTCTCATGCAGGACAGCTGGGGTAGGTTCTTGCTCTTGGCTTCACACACTGAGATGAGCACACAGATGTTTGCTCCATCAAATCAATTACTTTGTCTACAGTTGGAAATAAAATCTACACCTGTGCCAAAAGTCTGTTGACTTTCACGTTTTTGTTGCGCAACTAAGAGCCAAACTCAACAGTTGAAAATTGTAAACACGCTTACAAAGCATGAAACACAGGAAAGAACTATTCAATTCAAGATAACTTTCTTTTATCTGTTGGATAAAATCCATATCACTTCCAGCTCATTCACAGCAAACAGAAAGCATCGACAGAATGAGCAGCACATTATAACCAGCCCCCACTATCAGTGCATTTACTTACTCCAGGTTCTACTTGAGTTCTGTCTGCAATGTCAATGTGGACAACTTCAACACTCTTCCACGTGTTCGGATCTAAATTGTGCACCTGCAAAGAAAAAGGAGTGGTTTTGATGCCTTCACCTGACAAAGTGGTGCACCTTATGCAGCATGTACACATCTAGTATGTATATTTTTTTTCTGGACTTCATAAAGACAGACGGTGTTCTCAAAATCTATGATTTCTTCCTCTGCTTTTCTAAAAGGGAATTATTTTTTAGAGTTAAATTAATTCACTAAACAATTTTAAACCAGCACAAAGCCTTCAGTTCCAGTGCATTCAGGAGACAAGGATTTAAAATCAAGCTGTGTTTTTCACATTCATCAGAGCTACTGAAATCAAGCTCTAATTAGAAACATCATCCATTCAGTAAAACAGATAAGCTTCCCAATTTAGAAAGAAATCTCCACGAGTTCCACAGTGCAAACATGGCAAGTGTCAATAACCTGACTAAATCTAGTTGCTTCCCTAAAGAACAGGCCTGCCTTTAGTACACTCCAGATGAATGCATGCGGCACGAAGCCACACAGCGATCTAAGCATGCAACTAACTTCATACCTGTTGTCTGTATGGCACACCTAAACTTAAAGAAAGCAGAGATGCCCAAGAAATACTCTCCTCCTCTGTAGCATGTTCTTTCTTCAGGGATGAAGCAATTCACCGAAGCACTAAGAATATACTGACCATCATTCTCTCCTGAATGCTCTGCAAATGCATTTGTCACTGGATAGAACGGTCTCCTGAAGAGACCTGTGAACTGAACGAACCATCGAGGGAGGAAAAGAGTAACCCCAGTCCAGAAAACTTACAGATTAAGTCTCAATAAATAACCCTAAAGAAACGTGCAAAGATAAAGCATAATGTTGGTTTCAAAGTCAAACTAGCACTGGCGTGTGTAAGAGAAAAGAATATGAGATTAAAAGTTTCCACTTACTGAAAACCTGCTTTAATATTGGCGAGAATCAAGCATCTGCACCGACCTCCACATAAATAAAATGAAAATCCTTCTTGTTCTTGTACCTCTTTAGATGAAAAGCCCTGACCACTTTAGAAGGATTTGAATAAAGTTTTTTTTTTTTTTTAATGTAAATAACCAGTTGGACTTTGAACGTTATACGATGATTATCTGCCATTACTAAAGGAAGCCTTTATTTGGATGAAAGTACTTGGAAAATATTACTGCTGTTAGGAATATCCAAATCCCAACTCACGTTCTCTGACGTCCCCAGATCGGGTTTATGCCAGGTCTCAATTTTTATGAAGAAGTCATCTTTCATGTATTCATTCTATAAGAATTAAAATAAAAACCATGAGTTTGATCATGCTCGCTGAGCTTAACTTTAAGTTAAACAGAGTAGATAAATTTTACGTAAGGGTAAATTGATATTCGAATAAAACAGTCCCCACTAAGTCTTGACCAACATTCTATTTAAATTATAAAGAGAAACAGCCCCTTTTCCTGCGTACCTAAGAAGGAACAGTGAGATCACCTGCCTCTAAGTGGGCAACACTGGTGGCAGGGGGGCAGCTGTTCTAGGTGATCTTGGAGGTCTCTTCCAACCTTCATGATTCCAGGAGCCAAAAATCAGCTACAGCACCAAGTACTGCATTGAAAGCAGTCCTACTGATTAAGCCCAGCTTCGTGCACGCAAATAGAAATGGGAATACTGTCACTCATATCCTCCTTCCTCAGCTCTGAAATTCTTTACTTCTATGTTCACAGCATTTTAAATGAATGCTGCAACAAAGGTGGAAAAATTCTATGCAAATATACTTTAGTTAATGAGACCACTCTGAGAGGTTGGAGTGACAGCTAACGAAGAGCAGATGTTAACGTATAGCACAATTATGACCGTCAAGGTCTAGCTACCATAAAACCGTATGTCTAAAGCCTAGCACAAAACCCTTCTAATTTCAGCAGTAGGAAAGCAGACATCAGCGTGCACACATATCACGGGGAAACAAGCCGAGCAGTTCAGCAACTTGTTTGCAGCACCTTATGCTGTACCCACAGGGTGACAATCTAAATCAAGTCTGCATGAGAGCAGATAAAGGAATTTAACATGAAGCATACAAGCTTCCTCAAACAGATCACCAAAATAGATACAGTGGATAATAAAGTCTTGCTGATCTCTTTACCACTCGTTTTAAATAGCAAAACCCCCCCAACACCCCAGCTACGATGCTCCACCTCGCTTCTCAGTTAACCCATTTTAACTGAGGCCAAATTTCACTTTGCAGAAAAACAGATTTCAGGGATTGATTATTTCCTTGCTCTTCCCACATTCAAGACTGTAGAAAAAGCTGACTTAGCCTTCTGTTTTAGCATGTCTTAACAAGACAGACTTTACAGAGCAGTAACAGTATGCAAAGATACTAAAGATGATTAAAAAATGAGAGCATTTCTTAGACAAATCCCAGTTCTTCCTAATTATAGCCAAGTAGCGACAAAAGTAACAAGTTGTTCTGTGCCAGGAGCCCCCACAAAGTACAGGGAAATGGCTGAGGCTGGCCTGCTAGAGTCAGAGTCAGTTGTAGGACTCATAACAAATAAAACACAGTTCAATGCAATCCACCGTAGGACTGATAGCAATTCAAATACTCACCGTCACAACTGGTCATTGGAAACACGTGGGATGAAATTGAAAAAGAAACAAAAGTGTTATTAGATACAGTTGTTTCTAAAAAGCCTTGCTTACAATGACTACGTCTCAGTCTTAAGAAACATCCAAAATTAGTCCAAGAGATTTTGGTGCGTGCAGTCAGCACGCTGCAGCAGAACACAACTTGCTAACTTTAATCTTGGAAGTTCACTATAAGGTGCTTCCACCCATTCAATAAAAACAACAAAATGGAGCCTACTCTTAAAGCTGCCACAATTAGAACTATCTCAGAAAAGCGGACACCTCATTCCAACCGACTATAAAGATTTATAGAAATTACTTGGTTTCTGACAGGTTCTGTTCAACACCCAAAGAAAGAGTGAGGTGATAGCCTTGCACTAATGGCGCTGCACTCTAAGACCGGTTCCCTGAGGCTGCTCTTTAGAAGCACACCTCTTCAAAACAGGAGATCTCAAAAACACAACGTTAAAAGTGAAAGGTGCTTTCTACTTCACGGCACATGCTCTTCTCCTAAACCATTTAAGACCATCCCCGAACACTGACAGCATGAGACACAAGGTGTGACCTACTTGTTCTACAGTAAGGATATGCATTCCAAGCCTTCTCGTGGAACACCAGGGAGCCTTCTGGAGCAATCATTCTTACAAAACCAGGAACTTTACTGTGAAAAACAGAAATTGACGTGATTTAAATTATTTTTTGCCAACTGTAGACCCTCACTGATTTCTCCCATTCTAAAAAGAAAACACGTTCTACCTAAGCACTGTAAAGGTCATGATGCCTGAGTTACCCACAGTCAGCTATGCAGGAACTCCACAATGTTACTGATCACAGAATAGTTAAGAGAAAACAGTTGAAGGTAACCGCAAGGTAATCAACAATGAGCTAGTCCTGACAAATATCTATGTTTTTCTCACCTCTTTAAATGATAGATTTTGTGAGTGTATTGCCCCTTCTCATCATCTTTTTCATAAGGCTCGTTTATTAAGACTTGAATTCCTTCACCGCCTCCTGTTTCATTTTTGCTAGCTTCTGCCACCGAATAAAGCTGACCAACTTGATACTGGAAAATTAAGAGAAGGAAGATTTCAGTATTTAAGCCAGACAAAACAATCAACGCATAGAAAAACTGGTAGTACGAGCAAAATGAAACTGGGAAAGAAAAATAAAAGGAGCATTTATGACAATGTGGCTGTGCAGCAAAACGCATCTGCTGCTCACAAGCACCACCTCCATGCACCGCTTCCTTCACCTGAACGCAACACACCCGTTATTCTTTGTTTGTCCCACAATAAAAGCATATTTATTGTTCTTAATTAAATAAAAGTAACATAATTCTTCATTTACAAGATTTTGAAATGACTCAAGTCCAGCACCGGCTGTCCCAGATTAATACTATTAACCAATCAGGTACCCCCCTCGCAGGACCACAAAATGGAAACTCTAAGAAGAGAAACATTTTCTCTCAGAAACACATATAAACATTTGAGAGTGAGTTTCAGCAGAATGTATTTCAGGGCCTTTCAAATAGCTGCCTTCAGATCTCAGAAGACCATTCCTACCTTTGCCTTCAGGAAAAGCTTTGGGGTCACTGAATGCCTCGATCAGCAGGAAAATTCAGCTGCAGTGCACAGTTGCACAATGTTCTTCTCTTGCTTGTAAGCCATGGAGCGGCTCAGAAACAACTAAAGGCTGCTGCCCTGTAGGCATCTGCCTCCTTTGAAATTCAGTGATCTGCAACAGGTTAGCTCTGCCTGACTGGTGGCTTACACGCATGGTACCTTATGCACAGCTGAGTGGGGGCTGCACAGTGCAGGAAACATTTGGATCCAGGGCAGACAGACTTAAAGAACACGCCGGCATCTTCCCGTCCCTCCCCCCAGAACCAGAACAGGTCAGATGAGGACATACCTCTTGAACCGAACACGGCAAAACCACTCGGCTGAAAGAGGAAAAAAAGAAAAATTAATACAATGAACGATTAGGTTTCAGCAACAGATATAAGCTATAAAAAAAGAGTCAAGAAGGAAACGTCAGCATGAGTTAATTCAGGTTTTCTTTTCAAAAATGCTGTATGACCGTAGAGCTAAATGGAGACAATATGAGAAATCCATTTAAAATCAAGAAGGCAAATGTATCAGGAAGGGGGAAAGGTGTAGGGAGGGGGATGGGACATGGGTAGGAATGTCAAAAGCCGCACAGAAGGGCCAGGAAATCTAAGCTCCACGTCCAGCTCTGCTGTAACTTGGAGGTTCCAGCTTTTTCACATGTCACGACAAACAACCCTGCCTGTGCAAAGTACAACAGAACGCATGGGCCCTCAGAGCCTAGAAATGAACGTTAGCAATTACAGCTGTTATGAGTCATTTAAAGAGCAGTAACAGCTCACATTCATTGAGACAGCAGCGGGATGGAGCTGCGTGCCCTAAGGTCCCTCCAACCCGAGCCATTCTGTGCTCCTGTCTCGCAGTTCCCATGCAACTTCTTGATCCCTGACAAGACAGAGATCCTCATGTTTCAGGCTGCGTGCCTTACTGAACTACTTCCATTTCCAACTACATAACATTCTGAAAGAAACCGAAAGAAACAACCACCTCCGAGGCCTGACCCGCCTCAAACATTTCAGCTCGGAAAGCGGAGCTCACATCTCAACGCGTGCTCGGGGAGCACGCCCGTCAGGGCAGAGCTGAGCGCAGCCTCGCCCGGCCGAACGCGCACTGCCCGCGGGCGCTGCCGGAAGCGCGGGGAGCACCAGGCGGAGCCGCGCCCCAGGCGGCAGCGGAGAGGCTGCGGGACGCCGCGGCGGGAGGTGGCGGCAGCACTCGGGTGGCCGCTCCCACAGCTCCCTGCGGCCCCTCGCCCGCGAGAAGGGAGCGGCCGAGGCGGCGCGGCCCCGGGCTGGGGCGGGCCGGGCGCTTCCGGCGCGGCGGAGCCGAGGGAGGCCCAGAGCGCATCGGCCCCCGCCACGGCCCCACACGGCTGCGCCCTCGCGGCACGACACGGCCCCACCGAGGAGAAGCGCGGGCGGCTCCCACTGCTCCCGGCAGCACCGAGCCCCGCCGCTCCAGCCCCGCTCCCCTCCCGGCCGGCCGCACTCACAATTCCTTGATCAGCACCATCTTCCCTGCACCGCCCCGCACTGCGCACGCGCGACCGGCGGCGCCTGCCCATTCTGAGCCGCACGCTTCCGGGGGAAGCTCCTCCCCCTCGGAGCTGCGCGTCCAATCCCGCCGCGCCGTGCAGCCGTGCTTCCGCTCCTCACCTCCGTGAACTCGGCAACGATGCGTGGCGCGCATGCGCCCTCTGCCACCAATCCGAGGGCGCACGAATCTCTGCAGCGCCTCCACCTCACCCGCAGTCAGCCAATGGCGGCGCGCCATCCCACCCGGGCCGCCTCTAGCCCCGCCCCGCCCCCAGCCTCGCGCCCGTCGGCCCGGCGGGAAAGGCGACTTTGGTCATTGGATCGTTATGGGTGGAAAAGAGCTCGAAGATCACCACGTCCAACCGTCAGCCCATCCCCGCTGTGCCACAAACCCACGTCCCCAAGTACCACATCTCCCAGCTGTGCTGTCCTTGTATTTCACACCTAAGAGAAAAACACTACATGCTGCGCAGAGTAACGCTCGGAAAACATTCACTTGGCTAAATACTTTCCCAATTCCTTGTAATAAAATGTAATTGCATTTGCGATTGTCTCCGGGTGAAATTGTGAAAGCTGAACGCTATGGAAACCACTGCTCACACCTCTCCCTTACCAGCTTGGTTTCTGAGGCACAGAAACGCCGAAGGGCTGGGCCAGGGCACAGCGCAGAGCTGGAGGAGCCCGCTTCCCCAAGTTCTCAAACATTCTGAATTTTCCTTTATTTGGCTTTTCAAAATCTTGGCTCGGCCTAGCTCCCTGCTGCTGCTCTTTCCCCATATGGACAACATTTGTCTTTTGTTTACTCGGCCAGCTGCAGTGTGCGCTCCCTCCAAAACCCTTCTTCTCTTTGTTTATACCCAGACCATACCACACATGATAATATCATCTGAGTAGCTGCATCCTGCTGATTCCAGACCATGCACACAGACAATCCACTTTGGACCAGCACACACAGTTTTACCATGGTCTCTGCTGGTGGAGAGTACACTTCCCCAGCAAACTGTTCTTCATGGGAACGTGTAGTACTCTGTGTAGGTACCAAGCACTGCCAGTGCAGTAGCACATCAGCAGCTTCTGTCACTGAGCTTGCCGACCACCAGCATCGTGCTGAATGCACGCAGGTTAGCACGCACCTGAAGTGGGATGGTGACATTAAAATGTTAAGAGCATGGTATCAGGAGGTCTGTAACAGGAGCTGTTGAATAAGCACACTTAGCCACTGCCTACAGCACCAGGAGCTGGGCCACTGGGCAGCTCTGCACTATTCCAAACTTCACCTCTGTGCACAGTAGTTAGGAGACCGCTCCATGCCTCAGGCCAGCAGAGAATGCCTCTGGTTGCCCCTTGGTGCCACATCTACCTTAATCAAGTATGAAGCAGCTCTCGGCTGCTCATCTCAGACACCACTGTGCCACAGCAGAGCAAAGGGACCCAAAGGAAAAAAGGAATAGGATTCTTGGTGCAATGGCCCCCATGCTGGCACAAAGGGAGGCCTGGCAAAGCTCCTCTCTGTTGCTGATGTCCTCATATCCAAGAGCAGTTTGAAAACTGTGAGGCACCATTAAAGTTCAAGGTCTTTTTCATACCAAAACTCCCCTTAACACTTGAACTCCTAGACTGCAGTTTTTAAAGCACTACACATTTGAGATACTAACTGCGTTCACATTTTACATTCTGCATTGTCCTCTCTACTTATGACCTCATCATCTTTTCTTACATTCCTGTTCAAACAACGATGTTGCTACAGTCTCAACCTGACTGCCTAACTGATTCCTCTGGAAGCTTTCTGGAACTGCAACGTTTTCCTGACACACACTGTGAGACTGTGGATTAGGCCCCATGACAGAGAGAAGCTGTACCTTGGGAGCGCGCCTGCTTCTGAAGTCCCTGTGACCCTCCTACAGCCTCTGGCACTGTGCAGGCTCTGCTCTTGCTCTGACACTTCCCTCGACTTCCCAGGCCCCTAATCGTCCTTCTGTGATAGAACAGATGTTTTTAACAGCAGCAAACACACTTTTATACAATGAGCTGCGTATTAGAGCATGTTTCTTTTTATTATCTAAACTTTCTATTTATGCCAAAAGATCAAAGTTGTGCACTTCAGCACAGAGGCTACAGGCGTATGACTTGGGAACAGAGTAGGTGCTTTCCTGGAGGCCACTAAAACACCAGCCACAGCTCTTTTCCAATAAAATCTCATGCAGATGATGTCACTCCATAACGGAAGATGGACACTATTCTTTCTGAGAGGGATAAAAAGTTCTCTTTGGAGAACTTCAAATACAGAGCATCAGCTACTTCAGAAGTGTGCCAGGAAAGGTCGCTTGCAAAAGTGCTAATTCAATAAAGACTATCGTGATTTACGTGGTTTAGGTCACTTCATTTTCAGCAGATCAAAGACTCAGAAGATAGAGACTCTAGGCCAGTGCGAGCCTGCGCTGTCATGACCTAGGATATGGTTTGTGTCTTCTGTCAGCATGGCTAGGGGAGATATTTACACAGCGGGGAGAGAGGCACCAATGAAAACTTCAGAGACCACAAAAAAGTCTAATTCAGGTTAGATTCATCTGGTCACCAACACTTCCTTTAGGGACAAGGGCATCTTTAACACAGGGGAAGATTTAAGTAAGCATGTTCCAAGTGGCAAAAAGTGTGGGGAAAATGTATCATACCTTCGGCACTTGGTCCTTCCACAGTGCAAGGATGGGACTAGGTGGTCCTTGACGCTCCTTCCAAGCCTACGTGTCCTTCTGCTGCTGACTAAAACAAAAAAACAGTGAGCAAATGCTGATCCTCCCCCCACCTACTAGAAAAAGGAAACACAATTTCCAGTCATCATTTGTACAGGAGAACTACATTCTGCTAAAAACCAGAAAGTTCTCAATGACCCCTCATTTCCAGCAGAATTTGAGGACACTTGGAAATTCCCAGCTGGCTGCCAGGACAGAGCCGAGCGCCAACGAGTTCATTACCAATGCCGTCCTAGAAGAAGAGACCAGAGTACTGAGAGAACTCATGCTTTAATAGACACTGAAATCACAAAGGAAGAAGGCCAAATGCCTTAGCAATTTCAATAAAAATATGAAAATCTTTTTACATGGTAAATTTCATAATATAAAAAGTTTAATGCTGTCTGGAAACAGAGTTATAATTTACAAAAATGTCCGTATAGGCCAAACATGGCTAACACTGCATACATGGAGAGCAAGTGCTAAAGGGCTGCTGCTTGGAAGAGTCCTTGCTGACAGTCCTCTGAGTTACCATCTTCAATGCTCTTTTGAAGAGTTCTGCAACCGAGGGGTGAAGTTTTCCATATACGTTTGCAGCCTTTCTGAACTGCACGGCAATGCAATGAACCCAAAACTGCTCAAATCCATTATTACCACCTAGCCTGAAACTACCAGTGTTTTCTAACAGATTCACAGATCTTCTGTGCACCTGGATCTGTTCTGCAACATGAAAGAGATGGTCACAGAACAAGTTTGACCTACTGAGAGGAAGTGCGGCCAAGATTGATGTACACAGGTATAGCACCCTTCAATGGTTTTTTCTCCTTATTTAAATAAGGTATGACTAAAAAGAAGGAAAACCAGTAGCAGGCCAGGGTTCAGGCTAACCAACAAAACCAAATTAAACGGGATTTTGTTCCGTGAGATTGTTTACTGTTCCCCTTTAGTTTCAGCTACAGATTGCCAATAAAATATCTGTAATCAGTATCTCACACAGTAAAACACATGGGATAAAACCAAACTAAAATACATTCCATGGCCCCGGGGAATTGTTGCATGTGGCAGGTTTAATGTGAAAGTGGGTAATACCTAATTCTTATTGCTCACTGTATTAAGCAGTGTTGTCACTTGTACCATGCACAAATACAACAACGACAAATGCATTTAAACGCCACAGAAGGAATTCTAATATCAAACAGAGAACATGTTATTTTCATTTCCTGAATTTCTCCACATATTGGGCAAACCTGATAAAACTGCTTTTTCCTCACAAAGGGGTTGTTTCTCAATTGGGGGTGGAGGAGTGAGGCACAAGGTGTGTGAAGTGGCTCCCAGACATAAGCAAGCATGCATGTTGATGGCTCTCATTAAGCCAATGGAAGTGCCCTGTGCCAAGTCCATGGAAATAAACTTCTCAAAGACTTGTTCTAGTGACACCCACCTTCCATATTTATACAACACCAATTTCCCAAATACTGAACATCTGACCCCCTCCCTGCTTCTAACACACCCCTCCCCTTAAAAAATAAACCACAACAGAAGAACCATCACCCCCCACCCCGAGTTAGCTCTTTCTGAAAACTTTAAGCCAGTACGAAACCTACTGGCAGCATGAAAAAGGGTTGTACCAAAATGACACTATAGAATTTCCACAGATTAAAGAGCCTTTAGCTATGGATGTAAACTACACGTAAAGAGGCTTATTTCCGGCACGTTATGCAGCACTACAGGGAGTATTTGCTGTTGCTATACATAAAAAGCTGCCCACTTCCATCCTGGGTGTTCCTGGGATGTCGTTCTAAAACAGTTATGCTGGTCAGAAACAAAGCAAGTCACACGGGGTCCTTCAGCAGTCGTGTGACCACAGCAAGCTGCACCATCGGCAGTCACCATCGACCTGATGTGTCGGTGCTGCACTGACTCATTTTGGCCCACTACTCTAATGCTCCCCACCGAATGACGAAAAGACAGTATCTAGCACCAAACCATCTCAGAAAGATGCAGTATACAGACAAGTAACTTGAATCGTATAAATTGAATGGATTTAGTCAAGTTTTTCTTTTTTTTGCTACATTGCATGAGTAAATGAATACCTACTCTTTTTGTCTTTCTGCACTGAAACTTTTGTGACCATCCATCTCTCGTTAGCTGACTGTAACTACACAGTCCGATATTCTTTGCCCTTAGCGCTTGTGTTCATTTCTTGCAATAGGAAAAGGAAATAATTCTCTCAACATCAGTGGCTTCCAGAATATACTCAAAGCAAGCATTTCATACGTGCGCCACGATTAAGTAGAACCTAAGTAATTTTACATCACGGTATCAGAATTGAATCCTCTGTCCTGCTATCACGCTTTTCTTCCAAGATCCCCCCAAAATCACAAATACTCAGGTCCACATCTTCAAGAAGAGCATCCCGACGTGATAAGTGCAACAATTACCTGCATCAGCAATGATCCCCTAACTAGTTTGGAGATCTGACTGCACTCACCATTCAGGTTGTCAGCTGCAAGACTGAAAGTTGGCTTACGATCCCTCTAAAACTCAGGGCCTAATTAATAAGCCTCACAACACCTCTGTGAGGTAGGTAGGTAAGTATTACTATCCCCATGTAGATAGACAGGGAAGATGAGGCACAGAGAGGTGAAGTGATGAGCCTTCAGTCACTTGACAAATGTTGGGAGTGCATAATAGAAACCAAAAGCCTTGGTGATCCAGTGCTCCGACTTCATAGCACGCGGCCTGTGAAATACTCTGCTTGGATCTAAGTGCACGGTGTGGCTGAGTTCATGTCCACAGTTTTCAGTGCATGTAAATTATCATTTTGATTCTGATTACATCACTACGTTTAACGGCCACTTAAAAAATGAATAGCCTCCAACTTGATTCACAGCACCTAAACGCCATCTAGCCTACGAAAGCTTTCTGTCCTTCCCACATCACCCCTGGGGTGCTCTCTTTTCTCCACAGATCAGAAGGTGCACAGGTTCTGCATACAGCCGGTCTGCACGTTCCCTCACGTGTGTGTTCTGCCTGCACAGTGACACAAACGTATCCCGTCTGTGTACACTGGTGTACTTGCTCCTGAAGAAACTTGTTTCCACAGCAGGGGAAGCTCCTGCAGATGTGCCCAGGATGAGCTATTTGCAAACGTTTAGCAGGATCGGAGAAGGATTTACTTGGATGGGTAACTTCTAAACCACATTACACTGATGCCACATTCCTGCCAATGTGGAACTAGAAAATAACGCTATGAGCCTCAGTGTCTGTAACCCTTGTCTGGACACACTGAGCAGACAGAAGACACCTGTACTGCCCGAATACTTGCCAAGATGAGAATCTCACCGTTGTAACACTGTGTGCCAGAAAGACCACAGCATTTGATAACCACAGAACTCGTCTCTCCGGCACCGTCTCACTCCCTCACGCTGAGGCTCACCTTCTCCGTTATACCCAAACATTCTTTGGGAGCAGATCAACCAGCAGAAAGTCACCTGAGAGGTTTCCCTCCAGACAGAATTTACCTGGGATGCAGGTTTTAGAATGGGGCATCTCTCTCCTCTTGTCTTTGCGTCACTGTCTTTTACTGATGAAAAGAGAACTGCTATGGAGTTGTAGCGTCAGCAATTTCTTTTGTTTTGCTAACAACTTACTGGAGATAACTAGAGGTGTGCTATCTCCTCCTCTCTGCCAGCCTTTAAACCAACCAGAGAAATGGCTTGTAATGCTGCAGGCAGAAACCCGTGCATGCTTTATGGAAGTTCTGCCTCCTCTCTTCTCTCTCCAATCCCTGATATGTATAATTTCCGTATAAAAAGCCAGCTGTAAAACCTCCTGTGAGGATAAAAAATACAAGGTGGTGGCTTAAGATCTAGTATTTTATGAACAGAAAGAGATTCGCTGGACCGGTTGCAGCAAAAACCGAACGCTACATAGAACCTGTGAAGCGAGTCTGGCCAAAGACCTGATAACGGAAACTAAAACCCATCTGTGTGAGGCCCATGTTCCTACACAGGGACAGCGAGGGCCAATCTGTCACATTGCTGTGTATTGACAACGGTACGACCATGGCTTCGTAGACAAAATTCTGTGGTTCTGTATCGATAAAGGCAAGTGGGCAGAAGCAAATACTTTAACAAGACTTTAAGTCATCAGTTGGTACTCAAGACATTTCAACATTTGGAGGAAGGAAAAAATCTTCCCGGTGACAAGAATTTATAACCATTCCCAGATGGCAGCCTCATGGGGCGTACAGTCCCCGGAGCGCTACTGGAAGGTGGAGGGTGAGCTGATGTCACTGCATTTGGAGTTTCAGGGTGTCTGTGTCCGTTTGGAGGGTTCTTTTGTGGAGAAGCAAGGTGCTGCTCAATAGATAGGTCCTTTAGCTCCAGCTTTTCTGCGCTTTCTTCTTTGCTGTGCCGTGGAGATAAATTTAGCAAGCTGAGCACATCTTTCTTAGAAGTCATTGTTCCAGGAGCTCCTCGGAGAATCTTTATTGGGCCACTGGAGTGTTGGGGAGAGTTCTGCCAGAACATCTTTAAGTTGTGAATCGCTTGCACTTTTTCATCAATGGCAGCCATTTTTAGTTTGTCTATGTCTGGAGCATCAGCTGGACTAGAGCGAGCAGAACCGGTTGAGGAGTAGGAAAGAGCTGGAGATGGAGTGCTGCCAGCGGGAGACTGATGCCCTGAGCTTGGGGAGATATTTCTGGGTGATTTAGAAATATGAGCACTGTAAGGAGAGCTGGGATACTTGAGCTTAAAGTGTGGCTGCTCAGTTAAGGACCCATGTGAATCACAACTTGGAGATGGCTGCCCACTGTACTGGCCTGAGCCTTCTTTGTTTGACATCTCCGATGTTGTGGGGCTATTATAGCCAGAACTCACTTTCTGAAGGGATGAACTCCTTGTTGGAGGCTTTGGTTTAATTGCAAGAGGTGAAGACTGACTTTTCTGACTCGAGCTGATTGGTCTGCTGAATGCACTGGTCTCTGATGATTTGAATGCAGACATACCTGTTGGTGTGGAAGCTGCATCATCTGAATTTTTGCTCTTACTAATTTGACTGCTGCTTCTCTGAAGACGTTCGACAGCAATGAGGTGACTCTGGGTTTCCTCCAGGATTTTTTGGGCCAACTCTTGTGGATCGAGCTTTGGATTACTGTCCTCTTGGGATTTGACTGTGCTGTCAGTCTCAGTACTAGACTGGTCAGATTCCCCAGTATCAGAACTTGCAAGTTTCCCAACTTTTTGGAAAGGTGAGTTCGGGCTGGGAATAAGAGTCATTTTAACAGGAGAATTTGGAGTACTTATGCTCCCTTTGGAATTGACAGTCTCTTTAACACCACCAGTTTGACCAGCTTTGGGCTGCTTGTGATCAGGGGAAAATCTTGTTTTTATGTTTTCCTGGTAACTTGCCAAAGGCTCATTGCTGATTATAGAAAAACCTTCATATTCTTCTTCATCTTTGCTGGTTACCATGCTGGTTTGTGGAGACAGCTGGCTCTGTACTGCAGATCTATGCGGATAGATGTTCTTGGGCCTCTCAAAGTCCTGGCGTCCTCTGTGTCCCACGCCATCCGGCATGCTGTCTGGCTTGGAAACAAAACTCATGGAAGAGGCAATAGAGCTCAGGCTATACACAGAAATGGCATCTGATGCGATGCCATCAGGACAAGTAGGAGAGAACGGCGGGTTTTGGTACTGTGGTACAGGGTTGGAAATAGACTGAGCAGAAGCCAGTGACTCTAGTGATGAGGAACTGTCCAGGCTAAGGCGCTTAGGCAGCTCTGTAGAATCTAAAAAAGAATTGAAAAGAAGTACAAGCGTGCCCTTAGATATACAGTAACAATAAACTAAACCAAGAAATGTTCTTATCAGAACTAAGAGAAAATGCTATAAAACATGCACTATGTTACTTAAAAGCAACAACAACAAACCAAACAACCTATTACTTAGGTGAGAAAAATAATGAGCACAGTTCAGGAAATGTTCGGACAAGAGCCTCACACCAAGTATCCTAAGGGAAAACGTTGGGAATTCACCAATTGATTAGGATTTTGTATCTCAAAATCTTCCAGCTGCTGGTGTCTACTCCTAACTTTGTCTTCAGGCAAATCTGAATGCTGTTTTTACATGAAAAAACGTCTGCTGCACTTGTTACATGACACATGGCCTATGATGCATGTATGATGATGAATGTGTGATGTCTGCAAAAGGAAAGAGCATGAGATTTCAATATAAGTCATACTGATCAAATCAGCAGACAGTATATGAGCAAAAACTTCTCTAAGTAGCTTTACCAAAAAGTGCCAGCAAGGACTGTAGAGCGAAGTGCATGGTCCTCCTATTAGCTTGTTTCCCAGTTTTCAGAATCACCTCCTCTTGCCCAACTTCACAAAGGTCAAAGCCTGTAGCAGAATATGGAGTAAAAAGTCACAACTCATAAAAAGATCCTATGTTCTAAACAAGTGTAATCTTGTTAGTAACACACACGGAACAAAGAGACATTAAATCCTGCAATGTCCTGGAACGACATCTCTTCACCTGCAATATACATTTTGCTGGTTTGCTTATATTACAATTTAGCACACCTTGGGAGCATTATGGAGCTGGGCTGTGAACACTTGTACATACACAAAGCATGCCAGTCCAAACTGATAGAACACACTGCTCGGTATTTTAGCTGCAAATTATACGGAATTATCAGGGAATGATGGACTAAACACACCTCAGGGCAGGGCCCCACATGCCAGCAGCATTCATTCATTAATCCAGTGTTTTTTCACAGAAATGGCTCTGAAGAACAGAGACCATGGAGTTTAGCAAACAAGGCCTGGGAAGCAGGAGGCATAAATGTGTGAGATAAACAACGCCTGGCTTTTATGAGCTTGTCAAACAGTCTTCTTGGGCATCTCTTTCTGCAGTGTTGCCTCTTCACTGCAACGTTCTTCCCCTATGCCTTTGCAGGTCCAAGTCAGAATAAAACTTAACTTAGATACTTAGTTCTTATCTTCTTCTCTGTAGGATGCAGTCCCTGGTACATACCACCACCCTGGTACCCCTACCCTGGCCCATGGCACAGGTTGCTCAGCAAAAGGAACGGCCGGTTCAGCTCAGGTAGGAAGTCAGAAGCAAACTCACAAGTATGCATTATGAACAACAGGAGAATCAGATTCTGAAATTAAAACAGCACCAATTTGCTGTAAACCCTGAAATCCACGTTCTCTTGACTCAGGAGATGTTCTGGTGCATGCCAGAAAAACCTATGTTTACCACTGACCCACCAGTAAATGAGAGCTCTGTGCGTGTGAACTGGCAGTGCAGTACTGAGCACTCAGGGACCATATCCAGAGATGCAGATACCAAAGAGAACCCAGAGAGACAAATCTACAGTTGTGAGCCTCATTGCTACTTCAAGCCACCATATGAGACACCAGCAATAGTTTCAGGAAGATAATGACAGAGGTGTTTTCTTACCTAGAGCTGCCAGAAACTCGTGACAGCCAGGAAGCCTCCAGAGCTGGACACTGATGGAAACCTGGATTGGTGCAGAGGAGAAATCCTGTTCCTTCTCACCTGCCTGAAGCTGAACCAGGACTTGATGTAGCTGAAAAGAACGCAAACGTTATCCATTCCTTACAAATCAAATCACTGCTTTTCTGACAGTCACACCTAAGGAAACACACTGCTGACAGCCCTTCACCAATACACTCATACACTCAGCTGCTGCTCCTGAACAGAACAGGGAGATGAAAGATCTGAGCAGAGAGAACAGTCCAGGGACAGCAATTATGGACACACTTGAACAGCAGCACAGTGAGGAACAGAACAAGGGGGAGGGCTGGGGGTGTGGTCAGTGGAAACTGAGTAAGAAGGAAGCACAGCAGGAACACATGGGAAGTGAAAGGAAAGGGGCTGCTCGCAGACATTTGCTAAAGCCCGTACCATGACTGAGCGACACTCCTTAAGTGAAGCCCAGAAAACTCATTCTCAGCATTTAACTGGGCAGAACGAGTCATACGAAGCTGTGGAAGACTTTCCTAATACCTCCATGGCCTCCCAGGAATGAGTTTACTCAACAATGCCCAAGGGACAGGAGTAGCAAAATTGAGAAAAAAAATGTGTTTATGAAGATCTGACACAAATTAAAGTGCCAGGGCCTCATCTAACTCAAAAACACAGCCAGGGCAGGAAGGATGGAAAATCATTAACCGGGGACCAGCTAACCTCAGGACCACCCATCTCTTCCAACCCACAAAAGCTTACGCAGTCTTTTTCCACATTAGCACCATGGAGCAAATTCCAGGCCTGAAAGCAGGGTGAAGACGGTACCCTGCAGCTCAGGGAAATGGCTCTGCAGCGACCAAGGCATTAATCCTGCACAGCACTGTCATTCCCCTGTGCATGTAATATACTCACCATTCCCACCATATTTTTAACAGCCTTCAGGCAGCAGATAACAAGGAAGGAAAAGAGAGGAGAAAAGAACACAGGTTACTCTGTGCTACAAAATGCCTGTGACAGGGAGCCCTGCAGCGCAGCGACACATCCACATGCAAACCAGCATCCTGACTGCAGGACGATCTATTCTGAGGAAGAAGGGAGCCATGGAAATGGCTTGAGCTGTGAATCTGGAGCCCAGCAGTGTGGGAAGAGGCAGCTGGAATCTGGGAATGCCCAGCTCATTGCCATCAGCTCAGACACAAGGCAGGCAGATACCCAGGCCAACCCACATTCCGGCAGAAGGCTGAACATAAAACGAGACCTTCTCTTGTTTTATCTGGGATACATTATTGGCATTTAAAACAGTCAGCAAACCCTAGGTATTCCTCGTATATGAAGTAGTACCGGAGTTCGTACTTTTCTGGTTCCTGCCTCCCAGTCTGCACTAAAAATAAGCACTTTCTATCCAGAGCAAGAGATCAGACTGCCCACCTTGCTGTTTCACTAACACCAAGAGCACCTGCTCCCTTACAACACCAACCACCCTTACTGGAAAGACAGATAAAAGCAACACCTATTGACTGAACTGACAGTATTCACACTCCAGTTCTGAACAAAGTCTTCTCTCCTTTGGGACAGGCTGCACTTTTGCTGCTCACCAGCTGAACTGCTGAGAAGAAGGAGGGAAGGAAAGCAAGTCACACAGCAGAATTTGTGAGAGTTCAGCTGAAAAATCCTGAACTTATAACTAGGTAGGCTTCTGCGCAAAAGGAAATTCTGCCTATGGTTTGGGCTACACAAGAACATTTGCAGAAGCAAAGCAATATTCCTGCTAGTCTGAATATTTTCCCCTGGGTGATTTAACTGTCTGAGGCAAGAAGACAATTGTGAAGTAATCTCATGGACAGTCACACCTTCAGATCTACTGGAACGTTGTCCACATCACATCCCATTTATAGCGAGCCTCCCTCTGGTGGTAAAGAGGAAAAAACAACCCTGCTACTTGACAACAGAAGTCTTAGGCACTAACAAAAGAGCCAAGGCAAGAAAGCAAAATACCATGAAGGACAAGCCATTAGAAATACCCCTTGTGCTACTGTAAATTGTGACAAGAGACTACTTCCTTGAAGCAGACACACAGTCTGCTGACTGTGTCTAGCTGACCCACAAAGCAGGCTTCTTAGTGGATAACCGCAAAGCTGGAGCTGTTATTTTGTATTTTGTGCACATAGACTCAACACCACAAAGTGAATGGGAGCACTCTAAAACTACACAGAGGTAATCCCAGCTTCCTTCCATGGTACTTCCCCATAACATTTTTGCACGGGGAAAGGGGGAAATAAAGTATGCTGTTCACCTGTTCACTATGTGTAGTGTGTTCATTTACTCAAGCAAGCAAATGATCAAGATAAACCTCATTAGAGGAGCAATCAGGACAGTAAGAAACATGTAAGGGAAAGCTAGCCAGGCTGGTGGCACAGAGTGAGGTTAGGTTCTTCTAGGCATGCTACAAAGACAGGGAAGAGGGAAGTGTGAAGGAGGTGGGGAGGGTTGGGGTATGGGGGAGTGCCATGGCCACAGGTGGGCACTACCTTCCCCTTAAATCAGGTGAATTCTTGCAGCATAGCTACGAGCACTCAAACCAGTAAAAGCATTGGCTCAATAAGTTCTGACATCCTGGCATCACCCAAAGCCAGGTATTCCCTGGGGTGCTGGTAACTACAGTGAACAAAGATCAGTCAACACAGGCCCTGGATAGGATATGGATATTTGGCCTGGAGAGGCCAACAAACAATTGGTGCTTCTACCATTCACTTTCCACATTTTGCTTCTCCCTCACTGTACTATGCATTATGTTTTCACTTCTGTCACTGAAATGCGAGATCCAACGCCATGCAGCCCCGTAGTATGCCCACATTTTTCTCTTCTGGACACACGCTTTCATTCACACAAACAGGGAAATGTAGAATTTCAGCCTCCGAGGCTGAGAAACTAGAGCATAAACCACTCTGTGCGCTTCTGAATTTACTGACCTGGGATGAACCATTTGGAAACTGGTACTGGAGAAAAACCTCCGACTTACCCTGTTGATGAGCTGCTCTCCTGTTTCTGAAGCTGTGATAAGTTTACAAAGTGCCTGAAGTGCAGGGTTAGGCAAACCTGGAAAACATCAGCAGAAACAGGGATTGTTCAATACCTGCTTATTGTCTGCTAGCAATGCAGCAACCTGAATGGAACGTAACCTCAGCTAATTCCTAAAACCTCTCTCCGACTGAATGGTTCTGGAAAGAGCCGCAATTTCCAGAAAAAATATTTTTTTTCCCCAATTTTGCATCTGATTATAGAGTTTCTAATTGAGAGCAGGGAAAAAGGAAAAGTCATGTAATACTTCTCAGATACTGGATCCAGGAGTAAATGATTCCAATCTACAACAACAATTTCAGTTGACATTTACTTCTAGAACCTCCATTCTGTTAAATGCTTTCATTTCATTACTGTAGAAACCTAGACCAGCAGCTCCATTCTGCAGGCTTGCATCAAAGAAAGGCAGGAAAAGGCAGATGTCTGCTCAGACATAAGAACAGAGCCCGCGGCCGGCCTGCTTCTTACCTAGGAGGGACTGTATGGTGCTGCTGCACTGCTGCAGTCGCTCCCCAGGGTCAGAGGTGGGGAAGAACACTGCTGCTGGCAGGCCACTGGCTGGAGGGTCCAAGCGAAACCCCACCGCCGTGAGCAGCGCCTGCCAGCCTGGGATCCCTCCCACTTTATTCTCCACGCTTTGCTGGGAAGTGTACATGGAGTTGTGCTGCCCATTCTGGATTCGCTGCAATGATTTCTCCACCTGTGAGGAAAATACAGCGTTAGCTTCCTCTAGAAGAGATTTTTACTAACCACATCATTTTACGTAGTAAAGAGGTGGGAACAACAGGCCGAGGGACAGCAAGACTGATGCTGGACCTGTCACACACAGAAGGATGCTAAGTGCCCCCGAAAACAGGGGCTCCAGTAACTCAACACCCATAGCTTTCAAATCACTGTGACAAGTATCACTGTGCTCTGGGACACTGGGTAAATGAATGCCACAGGAACTAAGTACCAGCCTGATGGTGATCATTTCCTATAAGCAGGCAGTAGCATCTGTCTGCACAAGATGACTCACTCTCAGGTTCCAGTCTCTTAAGTACACTGTTCATTACCAGGCAAGAGCGTGCCGCTCTATGGTAAGGAGTAACAAGAGGGACGTGGCCACAAAACCCAGCAAGTGGAATGACTAGCAACGTTCATGAGTTTCCATCATCTCATGGATACTCCACATTCCTGTGGGACTATAGAAGACACACTGGAAAAAAAAGAAAGCACTATAAGTCATGAAGGAATATCCTCGTCATCTGGCAGCTTGGCATCCATCCTGGCACTCCCCACAGCAGGCTGCTGGCACATGCGGGAACAGAAGAGCCTCTCATCTCCAAGTCTGCCCACAGAGCACAGTCACTAGCTCTTCACCTCTGTGACTGCTTCCTTCCAACGTCCATAGCAATCTTCCTTGTTGGAACAATGAACTCCAGTGATAATCTCATTTTTAAAGCACAGACCCAATTCAACAGCTTGTGCAAACCAGATGGGTCTGGGGCAGATTCTGTCATAACGCAACAGAGGACTTAATATCTGCTCTGGAGTCACCTTCAGGCGTCCCATTCTTTTTACACTGACTCAGAGGTTTAGCAAGATAAAGACTTACGGTGCAAGACAAGGGTTGATGGTTCATATCCGAGTGTGAGCGGTTCTGTATCAGGGAGTTTCTCTTCCCATCCTTCATTCAAAGATGCATACCCACGAGCAACATCACCTCACTGTGACACAGCCTACAAGCCCCCCTCCCATGCCTGCTGGGTGCTGCAGCGTTGCCTCTCTTACCAGATGGAGCAGGACACGCAGGGCATCCCGTGCCCTTTCGGGATGCTGCAGAATCTCAGTCAGGGCCTGTCCTACCAGTGAAGAGGGGCTGTTCAGCTTCATATCGCTCCCAATAAGCATGAAGCCTGCAGGGTTCAGGAGAAGAGACTTACTGAAAATCGAGTCAGATTGAGACAGAAATGAGAAAGACTGAGAACCATCATTTGTTACTGGAAACGTGCAAAACAGAAGCAGATATCCTCTGCCCACTCAGACTAATGAAATAATGGCTTATCGTACCCTGCAAGATTAGTGTCCACTCACTGCCCCATTCTCTAGACTGAATTTCCAGAAAGCTTCTGGATGCTTCTTCCTTGTCATCCTCTATTAAATCAATACTGTTTTCCTGTTCAAACAAGTGGAATAACACTGTCTTCCAGTTAAACGTGCCCCTGCACATCTCAAACATGAACGAGTGGTTGTATCACACATTATTTCTTTGTAGTCATGGAACAATTGTGATGAAACACACTTCACCTTGCAATTGCTTTAGATTATTTCAATCCACAACTCACTTACTGTACAGTGAAATACCAGTGTTTTTCCCTGACACTGACATTCAGCCATGCTCGGATGAATCAAGGCCTGAAACACGGGCTGAATTCTGGGTGAGCACAGGGAACACGCTGCTCCCAGCTACCTGCTAGCATCAATTCTTAATTTGAACTATTTGGGGTAAGAGCCCTTTCTAAAAATCACATATTATCAAAAGACAGATTCCTCCTACCTGCCCAGTTGGATGGATGGGAGAACTGCTTGCTGCTCTGTACAGTCTTCATTGCTTCACCAAGGGCTGCACTGGCTTTCATCCCATTTAAGAGGGAGGAATAGAAGGCGTGTACAAACATTTTGGAAGCAGCCACTGGAACAGGCCAGAGGGACACGAGGACACACTGAGCCCCAGCAGCCAGGAATGCTCTTGTCAAGCCAATGACTCCATCAGCAGTGACTTTGCTGTTGGATTCTTGGTAAGAGCCAAGAACCACTAATTTTACAGGAAGCCGCAGATCCAGGACATCAGCTGCAGTCAGCAGAAACTCCTGGAGAGGAGGACAGTCTGAGATGCTCTCCACATCACTGGCATCATCCTGCATCCGAAGGGATTCTGGAATTGTGTAGGGGTTCCCAAATGAACTCTTGCTGCTGGCTGGATTGCTGTCAGTGTTGGGTGTCAGGACCAAAGCAGCTAGCTTCCAGGAGACGTGGGTTGCAAAATGGACACACTCTGCCTGAGTGAGGGCACTCATGACTCTCTCTTTTGTTGCTGCACTGCCAACTAAGGGTTGGCAGCCAAGTAACTCCGATACCATAAACGCTTCCTCTTCTGCAGAGGGCATAGGTCCCCAGAGCCACCTATCCATAACTGCTGAAGGGAGCTTGGGATTTCCTATGACAGCTGCCATTGAGGTAGAACTGGAGTAAGCAGAAGCATTCTTCTTCCCATGGGACTATATATAGAGAAAAAGAAAACGAAAATGTGGTTCAGAGATCTGTCTGTTGATGCTAGTAAAGCAAGCTGTCTCCTTGGTTCTAAACAGAAGTTTGGCTGTTCTAATTATTATTAAAGCTCTGTATTTCATTAGTTTCTTCCATTTAAATATTCCAAGGAATATCTCCACTTTAGGACAGTAAAGATTTCTATCCCCATTTCTTGTGTGAATAAATAGGTTAAAACAGAAAGGAAAATACTTGGCCCAGGTCATCCTGGAGGGCTGCAGGAGAACTTAAAGTATAAAGAAGATCCCAGTTTCCCACTTTAAGGGAGAATTATCTGCAAACACTTTAACTGGTTTCTAGTGCCTGTATTTCAAGGCATGTCCACTGCCAACAGCATGGTGCTGTGTGCAGCTGATTAGATAGAGCGTTGAGAGACATGGTTTAGTGGGGTTATTGGTGGTAGGTGGATGGTTGCACTGGATGATCTTGTAGGTCTTTTCCAACCTAGCTAATTCTATGATTCTATGATTACAGGGGCCTGATACTGACCAGAAATCCTTAATCCCCACATCAGTAACAGAGAAAATATTCAGATCCTTTTGCTGTTCCAGTGACTGCATTTAACCCAGTACAGGGCGAGACATGCAGTATAACACCGCTCAGCAGGAGAGACGTGACTTAAGGCATTCTCCCTGGAGACACAGGCCTTAGAAAAGCTGACAGTGTTTGCCATGCATCAGCATGAAGATATTTCAGTGAGATTTGCCAGTGGTATTGGCTTTGACTTATGGCTTCACTGACATGAGACATCAATGGCCTTCTCCACACAGAAAGCTGAGAAGTAGGGAAATGTAACCAGGAACGTGATAGGACAATTAACTCACCAAGGAAGCTCAGTGCATATCACAAACACCTACATCTCTGCAGTTTGCCCACAACCCAGGATACGCTGCCCTTCAGAAGAGGATATCCAATTCCCCTTGTCCTTCCTGACATGTCTGGTGTTGTGATTCGGTGCTGCAGAAACTACACCAGAATACTTTGCACCTGGGCTGCTCAACATGCTCATTTGCCCTGGGAGTGCAGGAGGAAGGTGGCACATTTGCCATTTCTACTGTGTAGGAGGGCAGAGCTGCTGCTAATTCCTGCGTACATAGGAACTTATACCTCGGGGGAGAGGTTCTGTGCGAGGGAGGTTTTAAAACACAGTGCCAGACCTTGGAGCTGGGATTCAGCGACTGGATGGACGGTACTGCAATGAGGCTGAAGCGCTCGTAGAGGTACTCATTGGAGGAACTGCCCTTCAGGAGAGCAAAAGGAATGAGGTACAGTTCTCCCTCCAGAACCAAGATCAGCTGGCGGTGACGGCCAACGGGCCCACTGGAATGCATCAAGCCCTGAAAAGCAAAGAGAGAGAATTTGTACGGTCCTCTCGCTCCAGCAGTGCCCAGCCTGCACTTCCAAAGAAGTCTCAAGGATTTGGATGCAAACAGTCGTTACATTTCTAGGCAATTGTACGCCCTTAAAGTAGAGCGGCAGCATTGCCTTGCCCTGGAAAATAAACTATTTCTTTGAAGAGGAAAGCTTCAGCATAGGCTTGAGTGAGAGTAAGCCCTTCATTTGGCATAGCTTTGGAGCTAACCAGTACAGCCAGTGCTGCTCTGTTCCCCTCTAGGCTGCTCCACGTTCCCATAGACAAGATCGCTCTGCAGTGTGCACTGCAAGATGGAGACAAGGATCTAAGATGTAGGACTGCTGCTCTTATAAGAATTTTAATTTTAAATGATTTAATCTCCATCAGGCATAGCAAGTATCTGTTTTGACATCAGAAAAACAGCTACTTGGGCTCTTCTGATCTGGAAATTCAGGGGCTTCAACAGAACAGCAATAAAAGAAGCATATTTTCAAACAAGTGGCATTTCATGAATAACAACCCCACAAAACCTCTGCAGATCTAGTTAGATAGATTCTTTTTGGGAGAAATAACACTCATGTTCTAACACTCTTCTGCTATTTATCAGATGTTAATCCATTTGAAATCCCAGCTTTACAGCAAAGTTATTTCAGCTCAGTCCCCATTTAACGGAAGACAGAATAATCTTCTTTATTCTGCTGTCAGCAGTGAACTACTACCACAAATGGAAACACAAACTTCTAAAACATGGCGATAATGAATAACATCAGAGAAAACTGAAGTGCATACACACTGAATAATCACAGTCCAACAGAAAATAAATGGCTACTGTGCGGTTTGAGGGTGAATTTTACTACTCGTATCAGCTTTTATACCAAATGCACCCTGATCCTAACATGGTTGCTCCCCTCCACTCTGCTCAGGGTCTGGCTGGAGCAGACTTCCAGACTGCACCATGATGCACTGATAGCTGGAGGATTGATTTGAGATACACTGACCCCGTTTCACTACCAATCAGAGAATAACAGGAATTTGCAATTGGTCTCAAGCTTTAGCTCTCAGGCAGCAGCAAAGATGAATGAACATTATTAAGAAACAGAAGTTTCAATCTGGTGGTTTCCTCCAAAGGGAGTTGGGAGTGAGTCAGAAATGCCAAAAAACATGTGGGCTACAATAGAGAGCGTCAAACAGAAGGAAGCTGAAGAGAGACAGCGAGGTGCTTTCAATGGCTTTTTGGCTTTTGAAGGAGGAACAGACCTGCTGAACAATGAGAAAATTTTCATTTTAAAGGAATTTAGAACAGTTGTTGATCTCTTGCAGTTCCTTCTTCCCTCCTTACAGCTCTGGAGCTTGTCCTGCCCACAGACTGGAGACGAAGATGCAGGGCCATCCCTGACACACAGCAGCCTCGGGAGCCATCCTGTGAACCATGTCTGCTCCAGCCTGACACGCTGTTTACAACACCAGCAGCCCCAAGGGATGCTTGCCCAGCACTGGCTGTCTGTGCTGAACCAGGATGCGCGCTCTGCAGCTAAATCCACCAGCTCCCACTCAGCCTTGCCACTTTTTGCAGAGCCCAAGCTGACAAGCAGTAGCTTCCCACCAGGGGGTTGCTGTTTTCCAGAGATGTTTGTTTGCTTTTTAATTTTTTTTTTTAATAAATACTCCATTTCACCTACTGCTCCAATTCTGCTGGCAACAGAATCAGAGCGTCTGAGCCACAGTGACATACACCTAGCAGAATTTTCAGTTTGCATGGGTTTTTTTGCCACGCTCAGAACAGTTCTTCACTTTTCCTGACCTATCTGCCCCTCGGTGGATCTGCCAAGTTTGCCAATTAGGATTAGCAATCAAGGAGACACTTCTTTCATCAAAAGCATCAAACTTTGGTGGCTGACTGGAAGTGGTCCTTTGTTTTCCTCTCCCAACACATTCAGTCTCACCGTTTGGGAAGACCAAGCTGAAAGCATCATGCCTCAGAACAACCCCCAGGCTAGCCGTTCCAGCTTTCCCATATGACTGGGGGTTTTCATAAGCAAATCTCTGCATCTGCCCACACTAGAAGCTTACTCCTTCCATGGGTCCAATCAGTAAGTCGTAGAGTGCTCGGAGCGGGGGTTTGGTGAAGGAAGCCTGCCTCCTTGGAAGAGAAGATGTTCCATCCTTAACAGGAGACATGGTACTGCTGAACAGACTGGTCATGCTCTGACAGCTCCTATGGGATAAAGGCAAGTGAGAGGTTAGTTTCAGAGACCCGAGGTCCACAGTAGGCTGCACTGACAACATAACACTGCCAAAGAGCCAGTCCCAGTCTGTTCAAGCAGAGGACTGTGCTCTGCAAGATGCTTCACACCAGGGTTTTATTCTCCCACTCAGCTTCACACCACAGTGCACAATGACAGTAATGGCACGCGTTCCCCTGGCACCTCCACCTGGGTGCCAGGCATCACGGAACACCAGCACTCCAAGGAGCCTGAGATGGGGTGGGTACAAGAAGTTACGGCCCCGAGGAGGAAATGAAGTTGCCCCCAATTTGGTCTCTCTAATCCAGCAGCTGTGCTCCCCAGAAAGGTTATCCTTGGCATGGCGCCATGAACAACCATTTTATATGAAAAGGATAATTTTCCAGAAAGTTTTAACAGGTGGGCTCTTAAAAAAGAGGAAGGGAGGGAAATGAGATGTTTTACAGTAATAGTACTACAAGGCCTGAAGTGCAACCAGAGTCACCACTGGGGCTGCCCAGTAACAAAAACAACATCTCAGACATAAAAGGCCACCCACGAGGGCCTCATTGTCCCCATGGGGCCAAATGCATTTGATAGAGCATTCCTTGTAATCCCAGCCCAGATCATGCTCTGATGCTGCTGCACAGAGAAAGCCTCCTTCCCTTCCTAGTCTCCATGAAGCACAGCGCTGCTCCATCTCTCAGATACTTTCCAGTGCCGTGTGCTTTTGCCAATTTATATGACAGGAAAGCAGCTATAGCTTCCCGGATTCACCACCAACCCCTCACACCTCATCAGCAGGCTAGGCGTGCTGTGGTTTAACCCAGCAGGCAGCAAAGCACCACACAGCCGTACTCACTGCTCCACTCCCAGCGGGATAGGGGAGAGAACTGGGAAAAAAAAAAACGAAGTAGAACTCTTGAGATGAGATAAAAACTATTTACTAAGACAGGAAGGGAAGAAAAAATAGTTGTTAAGGTTTTATATATATATATATAAAAGTATGTGTATTTACAAACCAAGTGATGCACAACACAATTGCTCCCCACCCACCAATCAATGCCCACCTGGCCCTGAGCTGCAGCTGCTCTCCCTGGACAACTCCCCTTGTCTCTGTTCCTTGTCTCTGTTCCTCAGTTTCACCTCTTGCAGCACTGTGTTCTCCTCTCTGGATCCCTCTGCCTGGCTTCTCTGCAGCAGCTGACTGAGCTGAGCACACTTTGCAGAGCACAGCTGTTTCAAGACTATCAAGCACAGACTTTAGAATTTGATCAGGAAATAAAAACTGTGCTATCCCAACTTGGGGGCCGGACCGGATGATCTCCAGAGGTCCCTTCCAGCCCCATTGATTCTGTGATTCTCTGATGCTGTGGATCCTGTGCATTCCCAGCGTGCTTACGGCACATTCCTCCGCTATATTCCATCCGATACAGCAGCAAGGAATGGCTGGGATATTCTGTTGCTTATCCAGGTACCAGCCAGCAAGAAGAGCCCTGGTCCAAGCCCAGCAGGTCTGACCTTCCCCGGATGCAGCCATGTGCCAGCAGGTGGCACTCACAGCCTCGTCTTCCGCATTAAGCGATTTTCACAGACTAATTTATTGCAAGGGATAGGAGCTTGATTACTCTAATGAGCAGAGACCCCTTCATCTTATTTGCACAGCCAAGAAAATCTGGTTTTATCCTTTCACCACTCAAATAGGGTTTTTTTTTTATTAGAATAAAACCAAAGGAGTATCATAGATCTTTCACATCCTTTGTGTGTGTACACAAAGGAGAGTGAGAAAATCCATAGTGGGAGGCTGACAGACATCTTTTGCAGCAGGCAGATCGAACCTGGAGCCCTGGAGATCTCTTTCCCTTTCCTCCCAGAAGAGTGCAAACGAGCAGCTCTCCAGGGATCTGTATGGGGTCCACATCCCAGCAATTACAATGCAACAAAAGAGACTTTGGAATTCTTCAGGCAAACACTCCTAGGAAGCGCCAGCACTGGCTTCTGGGATGCTGCACAGCCGCAGGTCTGAACACTTCTACCTTGCTGTGTTCCCTCCCCTGATTTCTGGAACAGTAAAAATCTCTCATTTGGAGTCTGCACAGTGCTGCTTATTTACAACCCTTCGGACAAGGCAACACGATCTGCAGCGAGCAGAGGAAACAACAAACTGGGGCTCGGGAATGCCTGCATGTCAGTGTTAACTCCGCTTCCTCCCTTTATCTTGGAGATGCGAGAACAAAGCAGTGATCTCCTGAGAATCTGAGAGAATGGAAAAGAAAACCCTCATCATACAAGCCTTGAGCATCTCAGAGAATGGAAGAGAAAACCCTCATCATACAAGCCTTGAGCTCAGACTAACTTGGCCCGTAAGCCTCTGAGGAATGGGCTGTGCTTGCAGAGGGTCAGTGTGGCAGGGCAAAGTCAGGAGGCAGTAGTTCACATGGCAGTCAGCACAGGCCTGCTCGTGTCTTGGCACTTGTTAGGGCTCTGGACAAGACAAATACTGCTCATGGCCTTGCAGAGCCATTCAGGAGGGTTGAGTATAAGATTAAATGCTGCAGCCTTGGGACAAATGGACATCCAGACCTGGCAAGCCTGTCTCAAAATGCCCTCTCCAAGAGATCCGGCCCCACATCCAAATTCAGCATCATGACACAGACACAATACCAAGTGGTGGGAAGCTCCAAAAACATTCAGATATGAGCTCTCTGTGGATGCTTTCAAGCACTCACAGTTGTCTCCAACAGCCAGCAGATGTTGCACATCAGTGTTCTGTCAGTGGCATCAGCAGCTCAGGCAGCTACTGAGATCACTGCAGTGTCCCTGCAGTGCCCCTTTCTCTTCTGAAGTCCACTTTTTCTCAGAAGTTCTTTAACTTAAACTGCCAAACCCAAGTATTCTTTCTTTTCTAAGCAGTTGCCAAGAGAAAAAAAATAAAAAAATCATACTACTCTCTACTTAAAAGCCAGAATCACCAGGTTACCTGATGACAGCAGCCAGAGGGCACTCACCCAAACCCAGGGCTTTCTTTCAGTCACCTGCTCATCACCAGAAACGGAGGCTGGATGGTTCCAAATAATCCAGGCATCTCTTAGGGCCTCATTTTGACACGGGACCTTAACAGCACGTGCAATTCCTGTGCGTGAAAGAACTTGCACTGGCCTCATGCCATGCAAACTCCCTTGAGGATCCAAAACATGTGAGCACTGCATTCAGGCCCCACGTAAGGAATGCAGGGCCTGCCTTGGCAGCAGGAAAGGCAAACTCTTACTCTTGGCTCCAAGCAGGCCTTACTCTTCTTTGTGCCCTGCAGCACAGAATCCAAGGCAAACAGAGCTCATGCCTTCAAGCACTGTTTGTGAGCCACAGTGTTACTTACCATCATCTGAAGCACTACAGCAGCAACAATTCACTCACCACTAACCTCCAGCTGCATGACCTCATGGCAGCATTAGCTGGCAGAAAAACAATTACACAACAGAAGGGAGCTGGAGACTGAAGCTGGAAGATCACAGTTTATACTCTGCTAACTTTTCAATTCTGTCCCGGACTCAAAGTCAGAGAGCTTGCAGTTCCTCATCAGAGCTCTAGACCAGGGCACAGAAATGCTGCCTGTTCCCTTTATCTCTCTTAACCTCTCTTCCATGCAGACCTTCTTTATTGGTAGGGCATACCTACCTCTGGAGGTTCTGCCCGTTTGACCCTGAACTAGCAAGTACTGATAGCTCACTACCACTGCAGCAGCATGAACAGATATGTATGTGGATTGTGGGAAGAAAAGCAGGCCAGTTGTTGGCACCAACAAGCAGCTCCCAGTTCCATGGGGATGCTGCTACTGCAGGTCACAGGCTCCAGTGACTGCTCACTGCACTGCAGGCTGATCGTTTTTTCTTTTCCAGCTGAGAAAGGCCTGGGGTACCCTGTGCTCATAATCCATGCTGGAGCACAGACCTAGCCAGAAACCCTGGGTTGCATCATGCAGCATCCCTCCGTTATGGGAGTGGTGACACTGGAAAATTTCTGTTTTCAATTTTCATTTTGAATGCTTGCCCTCAACAGCAGTGTTGAGAAAGACTGCGACCTGAGCACACTGTAAGAGGTAGAAAATGAGTGGAGACTGCACAGCTACTGCTAATGAGTACAATAGTTACAACCCGCAGAAACAAGTACTTCCACAAGAAGCGTACAAGCGAAGAGCTCGAAGTTCCACAGTTCTCAGACAGCAGGGACAAAAACAGAGTTTCTCTGCAAGTGTTCAGCCAGTCAGAAATAGAACTTGTCTAGGAGAAGAGGAAATTAGAAGTGGCTGCCCCTCAGGCCAGTTAACACTTGCTGACAAGTCCTCACTGGCTGTCACCTTAAGCTATCACTTTCATCTGGGAATGTAATGAAGATGCCACTCCCTGCTCTCCCAAACCAAGCCATTGAGTTCCTAAGTGAAATACACAGTCCTGTCTACGGTCTCTGCGGGTGGCCCTCTGTCTCACAAGAAAGCTCAATGATGCTTTCAGTTGCTGTCCTGCCTCCTTTCTATTGAAAATGTCTATTTTTAAAGAAGGACGCAATAGGAACCCATGCCTCTCCAGGAACTAGCAGGGCTTCTTTGTCCTTCACATGTAAAACTCGAGCCTGTAGAATGGAACCAAGCCTCAACAGGCCACATGCCTGTGGAGGGCCTGGTGGCCTGCCAAGTACCCATCCCAGGCTGGACACACGTTCAGCACAAGGCAGCACTGGATTCCCAGTCCCATCAGGAGCAAGATGCAAGGTCCCCCTGAGAAAGGGAGAAATCCTCACTGCACCAAATGAAGAAGAAGAAAATAGACTGAAGGGAAACGCCCCTGCTCAGAAGGAGACAAAGTGACCACCGCACATACTAACACGTGGACCTTATTTACAAGGTAGATACTTAATGTTCCGCAAGAATCAATGCCATGCCATGAAGACATATCCACATGAATGGTTATTGCAGCCATGATGGTTTGCTGCCCCGTGTCCATGAAACACGGGGGAATAAGCGAGGCCACCAGCAGCATCATCAGCTGCACTCGGAGGTCACACCAAGACATCTCATTCTCCTTGCTAATCTGCAAGTGCAGTGCTGCATTCTCACCTGTTCAAGAGGTTGTTCCTGCTGACCATCCTCAGGAAGCCAGTTGGATCAGTCATTGAGTTCAGCTTGTTATTCATCTCCTCAAACTGTTGGTCCATGATATCTCCAGCTTCGCTCTCAGTCTCACTGCTAGCACAGGCTCTGCAGAGGGAACAGCAGGGTGAAGGAGTCACTGGTGCAGGAAAGCACAACAGCACTGTGACAAACATGCAGCCAGTCTGAGAGAAAATGGATTTCAGGCCACCTCAACCAGATGCTAAAGTCAAGTTGTCCCTGGATTATACACAATGATAGAAATACAGAATCCAAATTCCCACACCCAGCAATGGGTAATGATTTCTGAAGCTACAGAACAACACAGAAAAGCTGAGGTTTGCAGGAAACATCAACTTTGGCCCTTGCATTGCCTAAGAAAATGTGTTAGTGCAACCTTTCCACAACAACTCCAAGTTCTGCTTGCTCCCTACACTGGCAAAGCTCAGTATACAAAAGACAGCTGTGTTGATGCTCCTATTATACAAACAGGGAAAGAAACAGAGACCAAAAAAATAAGACTCCATCATGATATTAGGACAGCAGCAACAGAGAGAGAGTCCAATATTTCTAAATTCTACATTTCCTGATGTGAACAACTAAATTACCATCTCTGTCAAAACAACGACAGCAGTTTTTTCTTTGTGAAGACTGAAAGCAAACACACTATTGTACATACGTTTTTAACAACTCCTTCCTTCAATTAAATAAATAAATTGTGTATCATCTGGTGCATTGCCAGCCTTGGAATTTGTACACTTAAGCTAAACCTGCTATACTGCCTGCTAAAACTGCCCCACCTCTCACTTCTCTTTCCTTTCAGTGGGTTCCTGACAACTTGCAGCTTTTCTGCAAGGACGTGTTTTCCAACAATAAGCACATAAATCAAATGAAGGTACAGCATAGCACAGGCAATGTTGCTGTATGGACCACGGGATATCTTGTAAATATAATTCCAGGTCAGTATGATCTAATAACCTGAGCGAACAAGCCCTGACAAAAGCCAATCACTTGAACACTGGCATGGGACAGCTGAACAACAGGCAGAAGAGGGAAGAAAGAAAGTGGAAGAGAAGAAAAAGTTGTCAACAGCTGTCTCCTGCACGTTCTTCCTCCAGCTGCAGGCATGCACAGTCTTGAGTCCTGGCACGGTTTTAGGTATTACAGCGAATATTTGGAGCTCTTAAAAGAGGCAAAAATCTTGAGTTCATGAACCCAAGAGAGCAGGCCACATGCTCCCCCAGAAGAGAAAGACATCTGTCCCAATGCAAGTTCAAGCAGGCGTCAAACTCCCTCACACTTCATTTTCTGCAGGTATGTGTTCCTTCTCAGCGTAATTAGACGAGCTGTGATGAACACTTTTCAGCACAAAGCCAAGGCCGCAGTGCAGAACCAGAGCAAAATCCTGATGATGCATACCATGACAGCATCCCTTCCTCTCCAGGAGCAAAAAAAGGGAAGACATGCCACCGAGGTGCAACGGTACCTACAATAAGGGCATGAATACGGGCAGTTACTACTGCTTCTGCTTTCAAACTGTCTCAATACTAGGAGCTGAGCACAAATTCACCTCAGCAGTTTGTCTTGTTTACGGAGCTCAGCTGACACGGTCCTAACAGTTCCCTTGTGAGGTTGCTGCCTGACTTCAGAAAATAGCAACCTCAGACTGCACTGAGGACAGAGAGAGAGTCAGAGCTTCAGTTTAACCTGAGTGCTCCCTGTGCCAGAGCCACCATTTTGCTAACAGCAGCAGCAGCTCACCTGCTCATGCTCAAACTCTGTGTTACAGATGCTGTCAGTATCTCAGGAACACAAAGGTCCACATCACCACGATTCAGCATCCCTGAAACCCAATTTTTACTGAACCACTACAGCTCATCCTCCCCCAAAGGCAACACCAAATTTCTCAGCAATCCTCCAAAAGAACTTCCTGACTCCAACATCGCACTCAGAGAGACAGAAGCAAAAACCACGTTCTCCACAAGCTTTCTGAATAACAGAATATAATTTTTCAAATAATTTTCGATCTTCTATCATCACTTCGGGATTATCAGTGCTGTGGTCACAAAAACATTAATGCACAGCAGTAGAACAAACAGAAAGGATGAGGAAATCACTGTGCAGCTAACACAAAGGAACAAAACCCCTTTATCTATCTCCTAGCTGCAGAGCTACATAAACCACACAGATCATTCTGACATTGCTTCCCTCCTTGGAGAACAAGGCAACGAAGCAGAGAAAATGGCTCAAATACATTTTCTTCTACATACATGTTGTCCATCGCAATTCAGACATCTCTTCTGTCTTTCTCATACCAATCAACTTCCCTCTCTTGTCTGGGATATCACTGCATGGTTTCTTTTAGGTTTCTCTGTTTTGGGGATTGGTTTAATTTCCTTCTCCTCTGCCATCTGGCCAGGGCAAACACAGCCACAAATCTGCTTGCATTCTGCTGTCCGTATCTCTGAAGAAAATGGCATGAGTTATGGACAGCTAGGTTCTACTGTCACAAAGATTTGGGTTGTCTCCCATCTGTCACTGCGTGAAGACTCTGGGACAGTACAAATTAGATCTCCTGAGATTAAGTGAAGATTTTAGTGGTAACAGAGGTGTTTAAAGTAACCTCAAAGGGTTGCAGAAACCCACAAGTGACGTGTAGCAGGAGATTGGCAGTCTCCTGGGCAAATTTCAGACATAAGGTGGGGAAAAAAAAACACCTTATGTTTTTTAGAAGACTGATACATGGAATTTTGTTGTCACTGTAACACAAATTCACCCCCTACTGCAACTCTCAGTTCTCAGACTTCGCAGCCCATGAGCTGAGAATGTTACAAATTGCCTCCTGGTGAGAGAGCAAGAATCAGGACTTAAAATGCCATCTCCAGCTTACCGGGTATAGTAGGAATCCACACCCAGAGCCTCCCGCACACTTGAGATGTACTGCTCCAGGGCAGAGTTTGTTACCGTTTGCAGGGTCACGCTGTTGGCTTCATGGAAGTCCCCGGCATTTTCTGTCAAGCCGTCACCCAGATAATACTCGTGAAATTTCAGAATTCCTGCAAAGAACAGGAATTGTGAGGTTATTTCTGCAGGGGAAGAAGAGCACTGCCAGAAGCTGTCCAGGAAAGTAGCACAGTCTTCAACATTTGGCATTTCCAGTACCGCTGGGGCAAAGCGCTCTGTGCCGTGTCTCCACAGAGCTTTTCCAGCCCTCCTGTATTCCAACTTGGTTTTTAAAATCTAGCTTTGTAATTTGCAGATGATAGCTCAAAGGCACAAAGGCAGAGTAGTGCTTTTATGAGGTATTCAGAATGCATTTGCTTTTGCAGCAGTCTTACATAAATTATAAAACAGATCTTTCATGCGAGCATCTACCAGCCCTAGTCACATTTCAATAGCTGTCCTTGGAAAATGCCTAGTTATAGCCTCTGATCACATATATTGAACACACAAGGCTCAAATGCTGAGCAAAAATATTATTACTACAGCAGTCATGCAAAGGCTTTTCACTTCACGAAAATATGCTATATACAAAGAAAGAAAAAGGCAGATTAAAATCTAGTAAAATATTAAAAGTTAACATTTCACAGTGAATAAATAATACAAAGAACAATCACTGTTTTTGTAAGAATTCAGCTACTACTCCAGATAAAACCTTCCTCTCCTCAGACTGGCATAACCTTCCTGATACAATTAATTCCACAGTACCACAGCCCGTGATCAACAGTGAAAGGCTGCTCTGGACGCCCTGTTTGCATTGGCAGCACAGATCAATTAGCAAAAGTGGGGAAATAATGATAAAGCAGCTCCTTCTGCAGGAACAGAGAATCAGTGAAGAGGCTCTAAGGACACAGTTTCAGTGGGATAAGAGGATCCTGGGCTCACTAATGAGACGTGGAGGAGTGGAGTCACTACTGAAGAGCTCCCCAGCAAAGATGTTCAGGAGGAAACCAGCACGTGTGAGTCCAAAGCATCACTGTCCCTCTCCTTCCTTACACCTGACAGTGCCTTCAATAAGGCAGTCACAAACCCATGTACTGGAAAGCGCAGCTGCTCTTCTACAGGACCAGCTGGGCAAGGAGGAGACTGGCTGTGAGGCTGATGTTCTTCTGATACATGTAAATTTATTACACTCAGCTTGATCTCAATAATATAGAATTACTGGCATTTTATTCTGCAAAATACAGAAGTAAAGGGTTAGCTAGTGATTGGGTGCACGGCAGGATGACATCATCCTGAACTTACACAGGCAATACTGCAAAACACCCTCAAGTGTTTTCCAATCACTGCCGTTCCATCTGAAATCAGGCACGTATACATGTCTGCTTACCTTCCAAAAGTGTTTTTGATGCAATCTAAATAATGCTTTTTTATCTCTTTAGCTTTGTTATGGTGAAAGGCTGCAATTATTAAATTATATCCAGAAAGAACTCATGAAAATTTAGTCATCACTTTATTAGATAATGAAAAACAGCTGCCTGCGAAAAAAAAAAAGCAACCCTCTTCAAATTAATCCTCCTTGCTGCTCTGTGATAAGCATTTCCACATTTAAGTGGAATTTAGAGGATCAGGCAGCTCAATGGCGTATCAGGAAGCAGGGACACCCTTCTGTTTTCTGCAATCCACTTCAATGGATAAATGTCAAAAGCTTTTGAAAGGCTAAAGCACGGAAATATAATTAAAGTAGGCGTTCTTATGCACAGAAGATTCTCACAGAGCCAACATGTTTGGAATCTCATTACTGCTCTGCACTGCCAGGTGGGAAAATCATACAGACTGGAGATAGGAAAATGGAAATATTAAACATCTGAAACATTTCCATTTCCAGGTCAATGTCAAAACCCTGAATAAGCATTTCTATGTCATTACTGCTGTGGCTATATCACTGTTTCCAGCTGCAAGGTTGTAGAATCTCTAGTACCAGATTCATTCCTAGCTGCAAATGGGATGATTTTCACGTTATAAGGTTTGTTCATAGGCTCTCACCTTCCAAAAGGACCTCACCTGCCCCAGGAGCCAGCAGCCAGCTGTACAGGTAACCTGCAGCTAGTGAGTAGTAGAGAACAAGCCCTCTCTGGCCATTCACTGTCTCCAAGACCTGGTCAATGGTCACCGGAGAATAGGGATCAGAGTCCTGCTGCCCAGTCTGGCGTTCCACAAGCAGGTCAGCAAATGCCCTCGTTCGTCCCCTCTCTGCTACTGCCAAAGCTTCATCATGGTGACCTGAAAAGACAAAGCCATCCCTCAGATGTGACAGCGACATGGCTTGCAGCGCATGGTGCAGAAACAGGAACAGCTGCTATCTCAGTTGGAACAAAAACCTGCAGAAACATATCACAGCACTTATTTCTGGAAAGAGTAGTCACTACACTGGTATGCAGTCTCTCAGATCATCTTGGCTGCAAGAGCTAATGTGATGTACAGGGAGATGAGTCAGAGAAAAGCGAATGAATGGAGAAAGCATGGAAGAGAACCCATAGGTGCCTGAAATCCAAAGCAGGAAACACTTTTTCTTGTCCTGGCAAATAAATGCAGCGCTGTGCTGCATCAGACAGATGATAAGTGAACGCTGGATCATGAACTGCCTCCCTGCGCCTTCAGTCCAGCTCTGCATGACACTGGAGTTCAGCTGATGGTATCTCTTACCGAGGCTGACAAGTACTCGCTGCAGGGCCTGGTAGGAAGATGTCTGCAGGTCGAAGAGTGACAGCTTGTAATCTGTGCTCAGCTGCACCTCATGGCGGATGGTTTCAAACAGTGCTGAGGCCCGGTAGAGCTGGGAGGGAAAACAGCCACGGTGACACCCTGACAGATACAGCAGACAGCACCGGTGGGACAGCAGAATCCAAGGCCACCGCACCCCTAGGCAGCCCCTCAGGGAGTCAGCATTCTTGGCAGAGGGCAGGTGACCTGGGATGTAGGCACATGGGCCTGAGAGCACTGAGCGCATGGCACACCTTGCCCCAGGATGCACCAGACACTTCCACCCCCGAGGACAGAAGTGACCCACCGGGCTCAGAAGACAACAGTCTGCAAGCACAGAGCAGACCACAGAATACCTGGTGCTGAGACTCCTCCAGGTTCCCACTCGCCCAGAGGGAGAGGCCGAGGCCATGGCGGATTTTGGCTTCATCTTCTCTGCGTCCCAGCTGCTCTGCCAGCCTCAGTCCTGAAAAGGAGTCAGAGTGAGAGGGAGCACGGGGGGGGGGGGGGGGGGGGGGGGGGGGGTGGGGAGAAGTGGCTTTGACAGCCAGGTGGAGCATTTCTCCTGCCTCTGCTGCTGGGAGTCTGCTGGCTCAGGTTAGGCCCATGCCTCCAGGGTGCCCGCAGCAGGCAGACAGCAGTGATGCAGAGCAGTGAGATGTCAAGTGCTGGGCAGCAGCTGCTTACACTCCAATCAACACCAGCACGAGACGTGCCTAAGCAAAGCAGACGTTTCCATGGACTAAGACCCAACACCAGGTGAAGTTGAAGTCCCCTGATACACACTCACTATGCTCCTAGGAGGAAATTTGACTTAAACCTTAACAGTCACACAATCAAAACCACATTGAGCTGCCGAACACTGCCAGAGAAGAGGCCTCTTGCCTCATCACTTGCTTGTTTCCCAGCAGCTTTCCCAGCCTCCTGGCAGGCTCCATATGGTTTGAAGGAGGGCAGGGTCCTGGTGTAAGCAACTTGGAGCTTGTTTCACTTCCAGTAGCACCTTCTTGTCCCCTCCCTTCCATCATACTCCAAACCTCTCACCTCTGTGGGCTCAGCTGCCAACAAGGACACCTCCTCTCATACACCTAATGTTTCCTACAGACTGGAGATGGGGAACCCTGGCCATGACCACACAGCTCAACAGCAACCATTATTTCCAGATTTTTCAGGAATTCACATCAGGAGAAGGAGCAGACAGACACATATATATTACATATATATATATATATAATTTCTCCCCTTCTAATTTAACTCCTTTAGCATTTTAGAATCCTGTCAAAGTCAGTTTCAGGAAAACCAAGACTAACTGATGTTATTAATCCTTCAGCTTCCAGTTTCATATGCTCCAACTATGCTATTCATCTCCTCCCTCAGAGAACAGATGCTGCCTGCACACTGGAATCTCTTGCAGCAGCCCAACCCAGAGGCCAGTGTGGGCCCTGGTGCTCAACATGGGGCTGATGGCTTCTGGACACCAAGGGCTTCACTTCCCTGCAAATATGAGCTGCTTTCACTCACAGCTTAGAGGACACAGCCATCTGGACTCACTCCCATCTGAACTCAGGAAGAAAAGCTGGGTGGCAATCAGCAGAGCACAGCTCAGCACACATCAGCTCCAGACCTACTCTGAGGATTGGACGGGTCCATTCTTAACTGTGTAACCACTTCCTAGTCTGCAGTGCTATCTACAGAAAACTTCCATACATTCTATGCTCAGACAAGCAATCTTAATCAAGACTCTCAATAGGTGCGGGCTGAATTCAAGCTCAGAGATGAATGGAAGGCTCTGACAGACATGGTGTGCTATCCAGAACAACCTGCTGGGGCAGCTATTCAATAGGACACTCAACAGTAGCTATGGATATCTGCAACAGCTTTAGCATCAAAGGTAACTGTCAAACACATTCTCTTAGTGCCACATTCACAGCACCTCACTTCTGTTCACATCTTCAGGCCTTCCTCCTATTCCCTTGCACATATCACAATATGGTATGTTGGACAATTCAGCCTCTTACCTTCCTGCAGGTACATCACAGCCTGAGAGTAGTTCTGCAAGGCATGATGTGTCCTCCCCAGACTGCTGTAGGACACAGTCTTGGCTACGAGATCGTTCATTTGTGCTGCAATGCTGAGATGCTGCTCCTGATAAACTACCGCCCTTTCGTAGGTGCCCAAGGACTCATAGGTCAGGCCCAGGTTCCCGTAGGCTCGGCCTTGGCAAGTAGGGTTGTTGGTCTCTTCTGCAATCTGCAGGTCCAGCTGGTGATACTGCAGGGCTGTGTCGTACTCTCCCATCTGTTGGTAGACCCCACCAAGACCGCAGGCAGCGTCACTCTCCAGAGCACGGTCCTTCATCTCACGAGCAATGTTCAGCTGGCGTTCCAGGCATGAGATGGCTTGCTCGTAGTTCCCCAGCTGGCTGTGCAGGCTCCCCAGCTCACCATAGGCCTGGGCTTTGTTAAATGCCTCCCCTAGCTCATGTGCTACCACAAGCCTCTTCTCAAAGCACACCAGAGCCTGCTGCAAACTTCCCATAGCTCTACAAAGGAAGAAAACAGCATTTATTTTGCCAATATTTTCTTGAACTACAATGCTTTGTCACTTCCTCTCAAGGTCATCTCAAATCTTTCAGGCAGAGACAAATGTTTCTCCCGCAAGAGTTGTGCCCCGCACTCCTGAATCAACATCCTTCCTCCACTACCCTGTAAACCTCTTGTTTGAAGGACTGAGCAACATCAGCTCCATTATCTGAGCCAGCAGCACTGGCCAAATCATTTCCTTCCCAGCATCCAGAGGACCTCGTTACCTGGTCCTACGCCATATCCCTATGCACGTGCACAATGGCCACACAAACATATCTCTCTGGTAACACAGTGCAGCCATTTGCACTCGCCTGGACACCAGCCTGTCCTGCCCTCTGCCACACACTTACACAGCCCCCACCTGCTGGCCAGGCTTCTCTTTTAACCCACCTGTCTGCATCAATACTTCAGCCCCACAGCCTGTATCTCCCACTTCCTCACTCTCAGGCCTCCTCCTGTTCCTAACTGTGCATTCCCACATGTTCCCTCATTACAAACACCCTTCCCCACGCTGTGTCCCACACTGGCATGCACCCACAGGCCGCCCGCTTGCATTTCAGCATGCAGCTCATCCTCCTCTCCTCTGGTGTACCCACAATTCCCCGACACACAGATGCCTTTCTGAGTGCTCCAGTGCACTGCATTCCACTGCCTGTTGTTGTAACACACATGCAGTGCTCACCTGTGCCCGTTGCCCAGGCCTCGGTAGGCCTTTGCCTGATCTTGCATGCGGTTCAAGCTTTGAGCGACAGACAGGTACTGCTCATAATACTTTATCGCTTCCTCAAAATCCCCCAGAGCTTCGTAACAATCCCCCAGGTTCCCATATGCTCGGCCCCGATCTAACACAGATTCATTTCCACTGAGCTGCTGCAGCATGGCCAGCTGCTGTTCAAAGTAGCCAATAGCTTCCTCCATGACGTTCATGTTCATCTTGGTGATGCCCATGTTGCCATAGACTTGGGCTTCTATGCTGGGGTCCTTCAACTTCTGCCCAAGCTCCAGCTGTTCTTCATAGCACTTGAAGGCCATGGTGTACTTCCCAAGTGACATGTACACTGCAGCAAGGTGACCGTGTGCTCTGCATTCTCCTGGCATATCTCCCAGCTCCTGGTACACCTCCAGCTCCTGCGTATGGTAACCTAAAGCCTTGTCACACTTCTGTATCCTTCTGTATGCAGAGCCCAAGGCTGCATAGGCACTGGCCTCCAGTCTCCTGTCTTTAACATGATGGGCTAAGCTCAACTGTTGCTCATAAAATTTTATTGCACCGTTTACGTCTTTTTTACAGACAAAAATATCCCCCAAGTTCCCCAGAGCTCGGAATTTGGCCTGGGAATTGTTCAGAGACTGAGCCAGGGACAACAGGTACTTCTGACACTCCTCTGCTTTGTTGAAGTCCATCAAGGCTTTGAAGGCCAGGCCCAGGTTGCAATACGCTTTGGCTTGGCTCAGCTTGTCGTGGAGATCCTTTGCTAACGCAAGATCCTGCTCATAGTACTTAACAGCCTCCTCATAGTTCCCGAGGCAGTAATGGGCATAACCAAGATTGTGGCAAACCTTTCCTTCCCCTTCCATGTCCTGCAGCTCTGGGGACAGGCGCAGGTACTGCTCGTAGTAAGGAGCTGCCTGCACGTACTCTCCTCGTGAGCAGTGGAAGTTGCCCAAATTGCTGAGGGCCCGTGCTTCGCTCTGGATGTCTCGCAGCTCCCGAGCAATGTTGAGATGGTTTTGGTAGTGCTGTAGAGCACGATCATGGGCACCCAGTGCTTGGTAGGCGACCGCCAAGTTCCCATGTGTAGACGCTTGAGAGGCACGGTCGTTAACTTCCATAGAGATCTGCAGCTCCTGCCGATGGTACTTGACAGCCTGGTCATACATGCCCAGAGCGTTATAAGCATTGCCCATGTTACCATAGGCCCGGCCCTGGGCTGCGTAATCGCTGAGCTCCTGGGCAATGGACAGATGTGTCTTGTGCAGCCTCAGTGCAGTGTCATAGTCACCTTTCATCTGGTGAATGATTCCTGAAAAAGAACAAAAATAGGTTTGATAAAAACACCGCGTCATCGTAACCCTTCTGCAGCAGCTCGCATCACCAGAGCTGCTCTACAGCTTGGCCTTTGGCAGCCCATGGCTGGTCTAGGTAACCCATCCTATGATAAGATACTTCTTATTTAAGAGAGAGAAAGCAGAGAAGAGGACAAACTTTACTAAACTTTTTGAGTGGTGCTTTTGGGCTCAAAGTAAGCGAACGCTACAGTGAAATGTACTGAAACCCAGAGAAGAAGCACTGCCCACTCTGGAAACGATAGGAATACTGTGCAGAAGGGTTGGAAAACACTGTGTATCAGAGCAACAAGAATGGGGTCATGAAATTCAATAGTAAAATATGCAAAGACATGAACTCCAAGAATAATAGCAAGAATTTCTACCACAAGGGTAGGGAATCATCACTTGGAAAAAAAAAGAGAAGAAGAAACTATCCAGTGAATTGATGTATTTCCAGTAAGGAAAGACAAATGTAACTCCTGTTTTTGACCATAAGTGCTGAACTTACTTAGCTCATGGATCACGGTATTAGTATTACATGGCATGTGTGATAACAGGAGATTGAATTCAACACCCCACGATGCATCTTCCACTTCTCTTCGACTCCCCTGGGAACTCGAAGCTTCTGCAGCTTTTCTGGGAGAGTGACTGGGGTCAGCAGTGATCATGCACGGGCCAAGGAACTACATCAGGAACACGGACATACATCCCCTGTTAAAGCATGCACTGCCACGACAACACACTGCTTGCCTCTGCGCTACAGCTCGCCTTGCTGCGGTGCTGCACAGCACACAGACCATTCACCCTTAGGCCACCTTCCCAAACACACCACCAAGCCACAGAATCACCAACATCCCTCACTGAAGTGGCTGCTGCAGGACGTGAGTGAGCTCAACAGCAAGACTCGTTATTGAAAGCACATTCAAAGATCACTTCCTTATGCATCAGCCTGTATCATTAATCCCAAGCGTGCCACGGTGAGAAATAAAACAGCAACAGCCTTAATGCTCCTGGAACAGTGGAATCTGAAACACTGAGGTTGCTCTTGGAAAAAGGAACATGGTAAAGACACCCCACACCACCTCCTGGTACATTTCCATCATTTTCCAAGGGTAATTAATTGTGAAGGATGGCCCAGCAAGGAAAGCTTCTGATCTACACTCCAAAATCATCACCTACCAAATCCACTCTCTTTGTGCACTCCTCAACAGACAAAAGACGGATGCGGGATGAAGCCTTCTAAACATTTTAGTCGGCCTCTTTACTGCCAAGAAGGAGAAGAAAACACTTCTACTTTCTCCTACAGAGTGCTTGAGGATTTGAAATAATTATCAGTGAAACTATACCACATTTTCGACAATCTCCTTTACTTGCAAATAAAGTAAGGTTCTAAAGATAAAATGAAGCATACTGCCTCTACCTTAATACAGGCAGCCCATCCAACACTGAGTAGCAAGGACATAAAAGAGAGGCACTGAAGTTCTCTCATAACTGCAAATAGATGCTGAGCACCTAGGGACAGACTTTAAACAGTGTTTTATTAATAATCTGAAGTGCCCTCTTTGCATCACAACAGGACTGTTAAGTGCTGCAGAAGCTGAAAAGCCAGCTCTCTGCATGGAGCCCTGGCATTTGAAAACACCATCTGCTTTGCAAAGGTTGACAATCTCAGACTTCTGGTTAAACTCCAAATCTCCTTGTTGTGAAGGGGTTGATAACTTGCGACTCGCCCTCAGTCCATTACCTTCTGCTTACCGAGTCACAGAGTGCATTACATCTCCCCGCAGAGCGCTACAGCAGCTGGGCTATGTTATATTCTGGGTCTGTCCCGCACAGCATTAGATAGTGCACTTAAGAGAGCTTTCCATCTAAATCAGTGAAATGCAAACAGAAAATTCTGTTGCTTCAGCAAAGAGGCCAACTCTAACATTCTGGCTTGGAAACACACATTTAGATACATTTTTTGCCTGTCAGCATGGTTATTTTGATGAGGCTTTGTTTTGCATGTGGATCAGATGAAGAAGACAATTAAGACTCGACTTTTTAATTGGTACTGGATGCATTTCAACAACAGTAATAGGCTTTCTCAACAAGAACTGCGTGCTCTCTTTTTCCAGTGTAACTTAACTCTGATAGAGAGGACATAGAAAAATAGCCAAATAACAGCTGAAACGTGAGATCCTGTACTCAGAAGCTAGGAAAACTATTTTAATACAAAGCGTAGAGCGGCTGAGTCAGCATACCAACCTAGAGTTATACTTAGGCCTAAATCCAAACAAGAAAAACATTCCCTGCCGCACCAAAATACTTTTTTTGAACAAAATTTTCTGGAATTGCATGCTGAAACTATCACTAAATCCAAAGCTACTGTAAGAATAATAATCATATTAAGATGAACTTTCTAGTCCCAGCTTCACTGGTTTTGAGCCAGCAACATAGCAAGAGAATTAAAAATGCAAGTAAGTAGCCCTGGAGGCTAAGGAACAAGAGCAAGCTGCTTCCTTCTGTGGCAGCACTTAGTTTTGTTCTGGGATAAAGCAAAACCACTGCTGTAGTATCAGTACTTGCAGGAACTGCTGAACCCATCTCCTCTCAACATTTCTGAACCAGCGTTTTTATTTCTTGAGCTGATGAGTAACAGAGCCAGACTACATGGAGCACAGATGCAGTTTGAAGGATCATCACAGAACTTCAATGAAGCTCTTTCCTCTAGTGATGGATGTGGTCTGCTCAATGGCAACGGGCTCACAAAAATGAGAGACCAATCAGGCAGCCCAAGACCATTCACCAAACAGACGTAGGGAGGAAAACCAAAACCAGGAGACTGCTTCCATTTTCCAAGACTTCATTTCCTTAGTTTTCCGGATTTGCTCAGAAAGAATCGGGGCAATTCTCCAGAAAGCCTTGCTCAGGGAGGATGCACATGAAATCCCTTCTGAGCTCCGGAGGTTTGCTGGTCCTGCTCGGAATAGGCCCGTTCCCATTCTGAGATGCATATGGCTGAACACAGCTGTGACCCCACATCTGCCCAGGACCAACCCCACAATGGCAGCAGAGATGGGGGGTGCGGTTTGTGCTTTGTGAGAGCAGCTACCTTTGTATTTGGCAAAGCCCTGCACAGAAATTAGGGGAAGCCAGACACAAAGCTTCATCCCCCCCCGGGCCTTCAGCCTGCTCTGCCACGCTAACAGCAACACCAGCAATGCTCAGGGCTCTCTAAGACTAACCACCCCACAGGTACTTGTGCCTCAAACCTATTTGGTCTCACACATTTTCCCTAATTTGTGTTAAGAAGTTGATTCGCAACAGTAATCAGAAAGCTAGGGCTGATGCATTTTCTACAGTTCACCTTATCTTCTTCATTCAGCTCTGGAAGAGTCAGCTATTATGAGAAATTAAGTAATTCATCAAGCCCTTTTCAATTACCTGCTGCTGATAACATCAGAGTACAATTAGCATCTACAAACGAACCAAGTGCCAGCTGCCAGGCAGAAACAGAAGCTAATTTACAGCGTGGGGAAGCCTCCAAGAGCAGAGATTCAGGGGCTGCCAGCAAACACGTATTTTGTTATAGCCACAATAGCTCTGTTCTGCCACTCCCCACAGCCACGTACGCCCAGCTGAGCCGTGCAGTCAGAACACATCCCCACAACAGCTGCAATGACAGCAGCACAGGCTCCCGCATCTCAGCCAGAGACGCAAACACATCTTTGATCACTTCCACATCTGGCACTGTGAAAGACGAGGAATGGACTTGCTTTGAAGTAATTCAGCCCTTCTCAGCCCGCCAGTAAGATGCTGATGTCTGTCCTTAGAAGAGCATATGTATCCTACACTCTATTATTTTAATGTGTACATTCAGAACACAGACTTAGTTAGGATTTGATCCACGTGTCTCCCAGGATCGAATGCAGCAAGCTGACAAGCTCCCAGAGTAACGGCCGGATAATAAACCACATCGCTTCTTGCCTTAGTGCAAAACTTATGTTTCTTTCTGACACCTCAATAGCTCTTCAAATGCACTGTACCTTCTCAATTGCCTTCTGCCATGACCTTGTGCTTTCTGGTGCCTTCTGAACGGCTGAATAATTGAACTTGGGACACGTTACATCGGCACACAATCTGCCAAGTGCCTGTTTATTTTATGAAGATAGTCTGGTGGAGTCGGTATAACAAAGACGATAGCCCACAGCGAGCCTCCTGGGTCCTGGCAGCAGCTCTGACAGTCGCTGCACTCCCTGACAAACTCTGCTCCGAATCAGGGCCTTACCTAAATTGGAGGAGGCTCTGCCTTCAGCAGCTCGGTCCTGCAGGCTCTCCGCGATGTGCAGCTGTTCCTCATGGTACTGCTTAGCCCTCTCCAAGTCCTGCATGCATCTAGCTGCATGGCCCAAGCCAGCATAAGCTCGCATCTCAATGGCTTTCTCAGCCAGCTCCTGGGCCAACTCCAGCACATAGTTGTGGTAGGACATGGCTTTGTCAAAGTTCCTCCGGTAGTGGTAAGCACTGCCCAGGTTGCTGTAAGCTCGGGCTTCCTCCCGCTTGTTCCCCAGCTCCTTGGCAATCTTAAGATGTTGTTCATGACACTGCACCGCATTTTCAAAATCCCCCATTGCAATATACACTGCTCCCATGTTGCCCAGCTCCCGAGCCTCAGACAGCTCATCTTTGGATTGCTTTGCAAGGAGGACACACTGCTTGTGGCTTGCCAGTGCGTTTGGGTAGTCCCCGATGGCTGTGTACACATGGCCCAGACTGCTCAGTGCTGCGGATGCTGCCTGCAGGGATAAGAGAGAAAAAGTAAGTACAAATCCTCATAAAAACAAGTCTGATGGCCTCAGTCCCAGAAATCCACCACAAAGGGCCATTCTGGAGAAAACTTGTGACTACCAGCTGGAAATCTGCTCTCTGCAGTTCTACACGCATCAGGGCAGCTCCGATGGAGGCAGCAGTAATGGAGAGAGAGCAATACTGAGATTATCTCTTTTCTCTGAAACACACAGTGTGTGCGTATCTGGGTAGAGAGGAAGGGCAGCACTGCAGACATGCAGAGACTCCTGAAAGAAACAGAAGAAGTGAGAGCAGACGAACGCTTGCCCTGTTCCCCCCCTGCATAAAGTGAGCTCATGTCAACGTGACAGACTCCTCACACCCCGCAGGCTGGTGCCAAAGAGCACCGTGCACAGACACCAGCAGCAGGATGTGTGACATGGCTGAACCACGGGGCGTGCTGAGCCATCTGGAGGGATCCCTGCTCTCCTCTTCCCAGGCTGAACAGCCCCTGAATACAGCTGCCGGAAACTTGCACATCTGCAGCCAGAGCTCAGCAGAGAGAAGGGAGATGCCTCTGCTGCTCGTCATGCAAAACCAGTAGGCCAGCGGACACTCACCAACATCTTCACATCTGTTTGGCCAATCACACCATGCTCCCAAGAGCAGTTTTTACCGTGCGGTAAAACCAGGTCCTTCTACTGCAGCACTGTTTGTTACTCAGCCCCAACAACCTTGGGACTGCTGCACAGACAACAGGACTTCAGCAGCTGGAGCCCCAGTCCCCTGGGAATACCTCAAATAAACATAGTTATTTGGAAACCTGACTTCTCACCACTGAGAAACAGCTGTATCCAACAAGACAAATTATTGGAGAAACAGACTGTGCTGTTCACTGTACCTACCAGGACACAGGCTTGTGTGCACGTACATGCTGGCAGCAAGGCAAGGAGTTAAGAGCAGGGACGCATTCCGGATGCTCGGTGCCTTTTTGCTACTTCAGCATGGCTGCTCGCTCCAAAGCCCTGACCCCGAGTGCTCCGTGGTCACCTGCATATGCATTTCCTTTGCTATCCAGCTGCTGCTGTAACCCAGTTTCACAAGAGCCATCTTTTCAAATACCTTCAGAAAGGAACAGTAGAGGTGAGACTGCACAGAGACCATTCTTACCTCACCCCAGCACGTGAGCACAGGAAAGTTTCATGCCACCCTTCCACCTGAGATGTTGCTGCAGCATCTCAGGACATTGTCCTTACAATTTAAGATGACATAACCTGGTGCTGCCAATGAAGAGACAGTCTCACCCTCTTCCTGTCTTTGGCTGTGCGCTCCCAGCAGCATCAATAGAGCAATGCTTCCAGACTGAGGAGCTGTAAACACAATATGCTGATTCAAATTAACAGGGGTTCATCTTTTCTCATACAAGAACCCGAGGTGACAGATTAGCTATTAAACACAGCGTCTAAGTCAGGAGATACAGCACCACAGGGAAGCTCCCTCTTGGCCAGCTCACAAACAGCCAAGCTGCATCTGTTTTCCCGGAGGCATCCTTTCAGGCTGCTTAATTATAACAGAAGAGCTGCCGGCATTCAAAATGCTGTGATTTTTTTTTTTTTTTTTTTTTTTTCCCCAAAACCAAAACATCACACAGGGCCCTGCACGGGCCTCAAGGTGCATCGGGGTCCCCCGACCTTGCTGGTGAGCAACGCACTCCCCACGGCACGGAACAAACTGCTGGGCTACTCCGGGCGCAGCTACATCCCAGCACAACGCAACCCCAGGGAGAACTGTCCCAACCACCCCAATTAACTCTGGCAGACAGGCCACCACTTCTGGTGCAAGCGGGAAATGAAGAGAAATGCTTTTTCTGGATATACAAAGAGTCCAACTGTTCTCTCCCGGTGCTGCTAAATTAAAACAACAACAAAGAAGGACATTTACGCATGGAGACTGCTGAACATGATGGGCCATGGCTCAGGGCCACCTAGACAGGGATTCAAACAATGTTAATGTCTTACAGCTAGGGAAAAGGCATACATGGAAAGCTGCAGATCTCAGACTTTCTGCGCAGAAGAGAAACCTGACAGAGGCAGAGACTGCTCTTACTGCACATGGGAAGGAATCTCACGCACACAGACGCAGGAAGGCTGCCTCTGCCCTCCAATGTGGCATTCCTCCCAATACTTCATTCTGTGGCCGTTCGCTGACCCGAGCGCTCCAAGGCAGGCACTCCTTGGCCACCCTGCAGCCTGCATGAGCAGTCTGTCACCTCTGGATTCCCATGGGCTGGCTGCAGCAACTCTTCTCCAGCAAGACAGATATCAGTGCTCTGTGTGCTCTCAGGGGTGATAAGCGAAACGACTGCAGAGCTTGGCATTAAAGACGTGCTTGGGAGCAATCTGTTGATTACATCTGCTGGAGGACACCAACGACTAACACTTCAGGGGGCTAGTAATACAACTCAGGAAGATAAATTCATCACTGCATACTTAATAAAATGCTCCACATAACAGCATCCACTGGGAACTCTAAGTGGCTCACACGCTGGCCAACAGGGTAGAGGAATTCCCAAAGACACTGGCATAAGCACCATAAGCACTGGCATAACACAGCAGTGGGAGCACCAGGTTGGCACAAGGTGTGCATGTGCAGCAGGCTCCAGCTGTGCTAGGAAGGATTTCTGCTTGGTGGCAGGGTGAAGGGAGACTACAGCTTCATACCAGTGGGGTTCTGCATCAGCAAACAAAGAAAATCAATGCTTTGTGTATCTGACAAAGACAAATTTTACAGTGGGGGATGCTTACACCTTCAATTATGCAATTTATCACTTTAATAGAAAGCAGATTCTTCTGCCACTGAGCTGAGGCACAGAAGGGAGTTCGGAAAAAGGTTTCAAATTGCTCTCTTTTTCCTGGGAGCAACAGTCAGGTTTTTCAGCTGAATAAGGTAAAGAATCTGATGCTAAGCAGATGTGCATCACAGAATGATAACTAATAAGGACCCGGTGACTGCGAGGTGTGTTTCTGAGATATTTCACCCGTGCCAGAAAATGATCATGTCCCAATTATGTTACATTTAAACAATTCTTCGATTAATTGCACAGCCTCCTTAAACATGAACGCTGCATAACAATCCTAAAATGAGCAAGGTGAAGAAGTTCTGCCTGGTAGCCCTAACCCCCAAAAAGAGGCACCAAGTGGCACTGATCAGAGACTGAACTTTCACAGCTGAAGTGGGGAAATGAGCGTTGTGCACCAACTATTTGTGACATTGAGAACCTGACTGCAGCACCCATCAGGGAGCTTTACCCAGCTCAGCTGTCAGGGTAGGGGCTCCAGGGAGCCCAGTTTGGCTGTAAGGGCAACTGTTGACCCTTGGAGTTTACAAGCATAGGAACGTGAACATACACCTCTGTTCACAGGTAATAACAGCCTGTAGGGACACGAAGCCTTAACCCATTTCCATCTTTCCTCTTTCCATCACTCCTGACAATCCAGGCTGGATCCTGAAGCAGAGAGGCTTTAAGACATGTCAAAGAGACACTGGGACCGTACCCAGCCGAGGGAAAGAAACGGGTGAGCACTGATCTAGCGTGGACACGAAGCTGACATCTGACAGGAATGTTTTCTGTATAGGATGCACTAAGGTTGGCTAACAGTAACGTAACACTGTGTAAGGATGTAAGCACATAGATGTTCTGTTTGTTGTACAGATAACAGACCGGATGACTGCTGTGCACACAGGCAGGACACTAACCTAACAGGAAGTATGGGACACGGCTCTAAATCACATTTTGTCTCACTTCTATTAAGCTCCTTCATCAATTACTCAGAACTCACCAAAATTCCAGAGGAAGCCCTGAAGATAGGTGATACGAACCAGCGCAAATTTCACACCCAAACACAGCTGGTGCCCCATCAACATTCAAAGCCACCCATCCCTCCTCTTCCAAAGGCAAAGGCTTATGTGCCAGTACCAATCCAGCCTTCTCCTCTGTGCAGCATGCGTTTGAAAACAAGGAGGAAGCAGCAGGCAATATTCTCCTCCCGTACACTATCCGTACACAGGAAGGAACATCTCTGCTGTGGTAATTATTTCCTGAAAACAAAACAAAACAAAAACACACTGGAATCAATAGCTCAGTCGAAATCAATTTATTTGTAGAAGGTTTCAGTCTTTTACATGGAAACCACCATTTTCAGCGAGTCTAAAAATTATTTCATTCCTCGTAACTGCAAATCCAGGCACTGCAGCAAACAACACCAACGAGCAGAAGCAGTGCTGTGGAATCCAGACTCCCTAGCAAGTAACAGTATCACAGAGGAAAAGGACGGCAGGCCCTCTCACCTATTCCTATTACAGATGCCAAAAGCAAAGACTTAGCACTTCTGTCATCACTGGATGAAATCACTCAGACACATGACGTGCAACTGGCCTTGGCACTCACCCTATATGCTCCTCTTCCTGCACAGGAGCCTCCAAGCAAACTTTGCCCTTTGCAAAGCAACCCTTCCAGAGCAAGGGCCAATCCTGGCATTACTCGTGCTCACAAAGTTGGATATCATTTTAAAGAGAAACTCAGTGCAGGAAAGCTATTGCTGAAGTGAGTCTTCTGAAAAGCCCAGAAGCACTGACCCCTCAGAGATGCATATCTTATACGAGGTTCCCTCACCATTTCTTTTACCATAACCAGGGCACAGGCCACAGAAGAGTGCTAGGTTTTGCAGATACCATGAGAAGCAAACGAAACCAGAAAGCTGACTTTCTTCCAGCTAAAATGCTTGTACTGTGAGGGTCAAGCAGGGACATTTAAAAGAGATCGTCAGGAAGTATTACATTTCCCTTTTGAGTCTGAAAATGAGACAAAACAAAGCATATGGCTTTGAGTGCATTCCCAAATTTCCTGCACCGGTCAGACTTCCCCTCATTCTGCTCAATACCAGCACATTTGAACCCTTGTGAACCTAGTCAAGCTGACCTGCTCTAAAAAGAGCTGCTAAAAAATAAAAGAAAACAACACAAGAGAAAGGCAATTAATTTATGTGCCGTTATACAAATCCAGCTACTCAGAACTCGAGCACTGTGGTGCTCACATCACTGAACTCACCCTCTCACCTAGGCAAGTTTTTCAGTCTAAGATGTAATGCAACACCAGTGCCCTCAGATGAACTCATATGGGAAGCATTTTCCCAACAGCTGGTACTCGTGTCTTCCTGGTTGCAGTAAAGAATTTGGTTCTGACATGGAGTGAGAAAGCCATCCTGTAAAAAGCCGTCCTCCAGGGCACGTGGATTCCTAACAAAGCAGGACTGCCAGCTGCAGCAAGAGGCTGCGAGCAGCAGGGCAAAGGCAAGCACTGCACTTGTGGGTTTCAAGACTGGAACCTATACCTACATCACAGGTCAGATTCTGAGTCCCAGTGGTTAATCAGTGCCTCTCGAAGAGCAGCTGTTTGAAGTTGAAGTATATAAGGGAACAATAGGAACTGGGAAAAGTGTATGCCTGTGATTTTGTGCACTCAACAGAGCCAAACATCTGGGCCAGAAAAAAACTCAACTTGAGTGAATTAACAATGCAGTAAAAAGTATTCAGGAAGACATATAATCATTCTGCAGATCGAGTCCAATCTCTCCCAAGTTCTCATTAAGCTAAAAATCACAGCATCTGTGGAACCTGAGACTTCAAGGGCAGCAGGGCTGAAAATAAAGCTGCTGTCCTGTTAGGAAATCTGGAGAACCAATCTGCCTCACTCCCACCTCGCTCTGTACTGGCTCTTTAGATCCTCAGCAGCCAGTCCTGCCCCGATCTGCTCAGCTCTGTCCCCATCATGTGCCCAGAACTGAGGATTCAGTTCTGTAAATCCAATCACCCCAATACAAGGGCAGCAATGACCATGGAAAACGCGGACCAGAACCTGCAAACACCTCGGAAAGCTGGGAAAGCACCAGTCCTGGTCTCTTGGTGAAACTCTTTGGTTCTACCTAGTCCTGAAGATTAGAACACTGCTTTTGATGTAAGGGACATTTATCTTATATAACATGATTTAAAAAAAAAAAACAAAAAAAAAACAACCACAGAAACATCACCACTAAAGCCACAGCAAGTCTGCATGCACTAATGATGGGGCAGGTGTGCTGGGATGCCCTGCAGAGCCCCACTCTCCCGCAGCTCAGCCTTCTTCTAGCTGATCCTGGAAGTCCTGCTGGCTCCTTCACCCCTCGGCTGCCCACCAGGAAAGCAGGCACACATCTGGGTTGTACCATTTCCAACAGCAGTGCTGGGACGTGGAGGGCTGAAGCTGCACTCTGGGCCATAGGTGACTCTTGCCAGGCTGAGACCTGCTCAGCCAGCTTTTTCCTCAGTACTAACAAAAACGCACATTAAAACCAGATGGAGATTGGCAAGAAGGCTTCATCAAGGGCTCAGATGCAACTTTCAAAGAAAACACGGCCCCTTCTTTTTGCAAAAATCCAGTCCATGAATTGCAAGGACTTGATCTTTTCTACCAGTTTCTGGTTCCTGGAGACAATTTTGCACTGAGTTCCTAGGAACCGATGCTGGTCTTGCAGCTCTCTGGACAGCAGGGAGTGGGAGCAGTCTTTTGCTGAGTGGTTAGCAGCCCAACCAACCATTCTGTTGTTTGTAAATCCTGTGTAAAGTGTCATGGGATTTGGAAAGCTGCTTCTCACGCAGAGGTTGAATCAAAAAACAGCTTGTTTCAATTTCTTGAAAGTACATTCAGGGCTCAGAAGATCCCTTAAAAGACCCCAGAGAAAGATGGAAGGCATAATGGAGAAACAAGAGCTAAGAAGTAATCCCATGCAGTGAAAATGTTTATGTATATGGATATGCCACAGTCGCCCATTCCTTTTCTTGATGCTTGGCCTTTATGATAAGGTACTTCTTTTTTTTTTAAACAGAAATAAGAAGACATACTTGCAACATTACCACCTCTGCAATACATATCCAACATTTATCTCTCGCATAGTTTCTCTTCATAGTTTCAGTAGCAGTGGTCATACCCTAAACTTGTAATTCCAACACTCTTACTAGCAGTGCCTACATTAATTACTAATGGAGATTATCAATTAGCAAAGCCCACCTCAGCCTGTTCCTTACTTCTGGAACTCCAGTCAGATGTGATAAAACTATAAGGAACAAGGTGTATTACCATCCCAGCCTTTCCTGCCCATGCTGCTACAGGCAGCAGATAACTCACTTCTCTGTGGCAGACAACTATGTAATAAATTACTTTGAAGCAGTGGCTTCACGGTGGAAGGGAAAATGAGACAGAAGACAGAGAAGCAGAGGAATGCTTAAGTACCTCCTCTGCTGTTGTTCTACAGAGCTCTGCCACGGACCACAGCATTTCCCTGCTGTCACCTCCACCCATTTCTGACATCCCGTCAACTTGCTTTAGCCTGATGACTCTTCCTAGGTTGCATTTGTGAGGTATTTATACCCTGGTTCTCATTTTCCAGACTGTCACCAAATGTAACTGCAATGACATGGTTTTCAGATTTGTCCTTCCTAAAAAGTATGCCAAGGAGAGCCCACCTTTTCACACGGCTGTGTCCAATGCAAATGCCACAGGCAGAGACACTGTGTGACCAAGTGATGATCACTTCAGGATATTCAGTGAGAAAGAGAAAAAAAATTGGTCCTAAGGGAAATTGTCTTTTGAAGTGGCTGAAAGCTGCTTGATTGCAATGGAAAAGGTCTCCTGCTATGAATGATAATCCATTCCAAGCTAAATGCTGTGTGGAATAGGAGCTGCACCCAGCCCACTGGTCTGCACCCAAGTGACTAATGAGCAGACATGAGCAGAAGGGGAAACAGAAGGGTTCTCCTGGCAGCAGTTAGGATACTGCTCAGAAAGAACAGGAGGACAGGAAAGATTCTGCTGCACCATGCAGCATGGACAGTCTGGGCGCGCGTTCTGTTTTCCCAAGGACATGCTACAGAAATCACAAGCACATGTCAGCTAACCGAGAAAGTCTTCACCTCACTGCACAATTTCTCATATTCCCTTAAAAACTCTCAACAAGTGTGAGGAAAACGGCATGCCTAAGCAATGTTTCCTTCACATTAACCACAGGCTGTGTCTGGAAAGTGGAATGGGGTAGGAATAGCCCAGCCCACCACAATACCTGCAGGAAAGATGGGCTACAGGACTCCAGTCTGCCTTCCATTAGCTGCTATCCCCGAGCAATCCAGGATGGCCTGAGCCATGCCAAGCTAACAGAAGGTACAGTATGGTGCACTGCCTTGCAACAGAAGACAGACAGTTCAGATGCAATTGCAGGGATTAAATCAGTAATGACAAACAGCCTTCCACCACCCTCTGTGCAATTTCTGTCCTGCTGGCACAGGTAAGGGACAGGCAGGTTCACCGCCCCTTCTGGATGCAGAAGGATGATGTTTCTGCTTTATTGCCCCACAGCTCCTTTGTAGTGAATTATGATCTTCTGTTCCACACAAATATCAGACGTAGCATGCATAACAAAACAGTTTTGGCAGCGGTTCACTACAACGCATAGCTATATGCAGAAGTGCCAGGTAACTATTAGAGCAATCTGAATCAGCTGCGAGTTACCCAAAAATGAATGTGCATCGCAGTATGGAGATCAGCGCTCTTCTGTATGCTCTATGCTAGCTAGGCAGCCTTCCTGGGTACAGGCTTGGAAGCGGTTACCAGCACCAAGTCAGAAAAATACTTTTTCCAGAACCCCATCACAGTGTGGACAGCTCTTGCCAAACACATCCTCAGCGGCCACAGACATCTCCTGGAGCCTGGCACGTACCAGGATGCCAGCTGTGCCAGCCCTGAAGGGAAAAATCAGACCCCTGCATGCTCCAAAAGCACAACACAACTTCCTCTCTCTTGGTGGCCAAGGAGCTCTGCCACAGGACCGAGGACACTGTTCCACAGCAGGAAAATCAGCTCCTTGTGAAGCCGCTCAGCTTGCTCCAGGGAAAGCTGCAGTGGCAGTCCAGGGCTAGAGCAGGGCAGCAGGAAGAGGATCTCACTGACATCAGAAGGATGTGGCACAGCGGTCATGTGCTGGAAAGTGCCAGCTGCCCGCAGCCCAGCAGGAGAAGTAAAGCAGCAGCACTACAGTGAGGAAAAGCTGTGCTTGCTACTGAGCACAAGCTGTGCTCCAGCTCCGTCTCAGTGCCAGGCTGCAGCAGTGCAAAGCTGGAGGATGTCTACACAGCTGCAGAATGACTCTGTCCTCCTGACAAGGTAACCAGCAGGAGAACCTGGCCCCAGGACTAATCAGCCGCACGTGTTCTGATGAGCTCACTCAACACCGACATGCCCTATGACGTTTTCTCTAGAGAGGAAGGGTTGCACAGATCCACGCTTTCAGCCAAATCTACAGCACAACTGCAAGCAGCGGGACCCCTGTAACTGAAGCACAAGGAGTTGTAACTTCATCTCTGCCAGCTGCCAGCACAGTCCAAACACAGAAACCATCCTGGGGCAGGAGGGAACATGGATGGGCAGCTGGGGAGATATCCCACATCTCAAGGAAGCTCTCACACCTCTCGTTCAGAAAGAAGTTCAGCTGGGGCAAGCACACCTTGCTCACACACGTGACAGAGCAGATACACCCTGACACATTTGTTTGGAACTCTTCAGCTCACAGCAGAAAAGGGGACCGCTTTGTGGCACAGCAGAACCAGAGCCTTTGCACGACCTTCGCAGCTCAGAGCACTGTGGGCAAAGCACAGAGCCACAGGAGCTCCCACAGCTGTACTTTAGGAAGAACGAAGACAGTTTCTCCTACAGACAGTTGTGTCATCTGTAACTCACACTGTGTTCCAGTCTTCTTCCCTAACTCAGCAGAACACATTATTTCTAACACAATGAGAGAAGAACATGAAGAAAATTCATTTATTCTTCTGCTCTGTACCATAATACACACATGCTGTTCAGGCAAAAGATTAAATACTTACAGCTTTGCTATTTAGTAAAGATGTGGCTTCTACAGACAGAGCATGACAGGAAGGACACCTGGAAAACATTTTGCTCCCTTCAGGAAAAGACAGAAAATCCTGGTTTTACAGGCTTTACAGATTTCAGTAGAAAGAAATGATGTATCTTTCCTACTCCGTCTCCTTCTGGAAATAAGAAAGTGAAATCTGATCTCTGACTCTCACAGCCTGACAGTAAGTAGTTATAGTTTACAAAATGTAGGAAGCTTTATGCTGAGTTTCACTGCTGGCTCGGACACGCTTTAAAGGGGACTGGGAAAAGCGACCAGAATTTCAAACCTACCTAACCACCAGCAGCTGAGCTGCACACAAAGGATGTTCAGACAGTTGCACAATCTACAAATTCCCAACTGAATGCAAGCAGAGACTCTGTCTGTCACACCAATCGCCTTTCAGTAACGCTCCTCCTCCAGAGCTTAACACATCCCTGTGGCACGGCAGCCTGTTACTGCTGACAGCTTCCCTCATAACAATCCTCTGATGCCAGCAAAGGGCTCTCACCTCAGCCAGCTCCAGGGCAGCGCTCTCAATGCAGCAGGAAGCACCTTCTTGTTTCGTTTTTCAGACTGCTTGGGAAGACTCAAACAACATCGGCAAAGAACAAAGCTGGGCATCGCACCAGACACTGCTCAAGCTTTTCAGATATTCTCTCGAAGAAAAGCAGAATTTTAAGAACTCCTTCCAGTGAATTGGAAGCACTTAATTTGAAAGGTTCTGTCAGTAACAGATGGACAGAAAGGATTGCTCCGAAGGGCACAAATCTCTCAGGGCAATGAATGCTTTCTGGAGACGGCTGCACAGCCATAGCTGTGTGCATTAACACAATTTTTAAATGTTGAAGCGAACCAAGGTTTCGCAAGCAATGATTCATTGATGTTTTATGCTGTTTTGAGGCACACTACAAAGCAAACAGCTTCTGCAGCGAGAACCACAGCCCAACAGTTTGACTTCCAACACAATTGCTCTCTTCAGTTCTTAAAATCACATAAACCTTCACTGCTCTCAAGCTGCTCCCTTCCAGTAGACAACAAGGTCCCCAGGACACCACACCGTTTAGAGACAAATGGCCATGGAAGCGAGTGGCTGGTCACAGGAGAGCACTCCTTCCAGAAACAGCTGCCCCTGGAAAGGAGATGGGGGAAACCATCAGAACACTGCATCTCTCCTGACCGGCCCCGCTCAGCTCGGAACGCGCCGTGCAGGAGCTGCCAGCACCCACCGGCTTGCTGGCAACATCGCGCTTCCCAAAAGCTCAGCGCTGGCAATGCACTTTCACACAAGCACTAATTTTATTATGGTTAGTTTATGATTTTGCCTCATTGCTCTGCTATTTTTAAATGCAGGGCTGTAATAGAAGGCGTCTGACTGCCCAAGAGAGAGGGGAGCCATTACGCTGCGGAGACTTTGCGGTGTTGGTGGCCTCTGCAGGGCAGAGCTCACGTACAGTGCAAGGGCACGACCACGGAGCCTGAGGCAGGGCTCTACAGCTCAGCACAAACACCTCGAGCCACAGCTTCCCCTTCCCTTTCAACTGCTGCTTATCATCCTCACAGCTTCAAAAATGCTATCCCAAGTAGTAATTTTACAAATCACATTATTTGGAATGAACAGAGATACTGGCATTAGAAAGAGCCACTCCAACCCATCCTGAGACATCACCCACGGTTGGCTCCAACTCAACCACGCTGAGGTAACGGCCGTACTGAATTCTGCAGCGCAAGAAAACTCTGCATCTGTGCTACTAACTGGAGATGAAGAGGAGCAGTGACCTTGGGACAGCAGCTGTCACGGGCACCAAAAGCCAGCAGATTTACTTTTTCACTCCAATCAGTTGCGTTCCCCTTAGCTAAATCATAGTTCACAGTACAGCATCAACACGTGCTGCATGGATTACGTGACGACTTGCACATGATCATGTTACCCAGTGTTTAAAACAAAGTATTTACTTCATAAATACAGTACAGGCATAACAAGCTGCATCTCTGTTACTAAAAATGGCCAGATTTGTACCACAAGATAACTGATATGCATTAGCAACCTTATAAATCCCAACAGCAGCAAGGCATTACAAATTGCTTTACCAGGAGGTAGCAAAATGAACTCTGATCTTCCTTCTGCCTTTGTAGGGAAGCAGGCAATGGCACAAGCCTAAATTTTGTGTGAAAACCAACACTTGCATGGTCACACCGAGTACTCGCCACCACCACACCCCAATACCCACTGCTAAGGAAGCAGGTTCATGAGTCCGAAGAAGGAATCCACTTCTGCAATTTGTGATTGGAAGGGCATGGCTCCTCTGGCATCCTTAGGAGCTTAAATGACAAATGACCCTGTAACACTACTCCTCATCTGTAATAATGTCTTGCATTGGTCAGGTAACAGGCAGTCCAGGAGATCAAATGTACCACCTATTTTTCCTGGGAGATGAGCACAGGAAACGCATTCGAAGTTCAATACCAAGTTCAACCCTACATGGCACTTAATAATAGTTTAATTATTTAAGTGAAACCTTGCAGCCCTGCTCCATCCTGCTAACACATATGAAACATTTTATACAAAGGCATGGGAACTTATTACTATTTATCTTCTACCTGGACTTTAAAATAATTACTGAATCTGATTTTCTGTCCCACTACCTCCCCACGAAGCATCAGCAGTTTGCTTTACTCCTTGGTTGAGTGGAGCTCTCTTCAGTTACTAGTACTTCACCATGCTGTCACAGGTGAAATCTGCATATTTAATCTTCGGTGATTTCTGACTCAGTATCCACAGAGCAGAGGTGACCTCATTGCAGCTTCCAGATAGCTTAGACTACAACGTTTTACAGCGGTTTCTTTAATAAGGTCACAGCTTTGTTCCATGCAAGTGCACTCTGAACAGACAACTAGTTCTGACTTCATGTCTCCAAGCAATACAAAGTCTGCCAACATCTGATTACCTTCACCATTACAACTTTTGATCTTATTTCTAGCCTAAATACGTTCAGCTTCAAGCCTTTCCCTATTGCATCTCCTTTGGTGCAGAAAAATAACTCTTCTGATAGAATCACTGCGCAAATATAGCTGCAGGCTTTAGCTGTCTCAGAGGAAAAACTCCCAGCCTCCAAGCTTCTTATGCTCCCCACAGCCAGCTTCTGTGACATGTAAAGACGATGAGCTAAAACTGCATAACCCCACTCTTCCCTCTTAATACAATCTGTCACTCTTCCTCCCACACAAAGTCTACCTCGGCTGCTGGTTTAGGGTATCTCTCAGTGTAAAACTCCCTGCCCTTTCATGCGTGCTGTGTAAAAACTGGAAAAAAGGGCAACAGCCCAATCTGCCAGTACGTATTTTCCTTGGCACATTAATGAACAGACAATGTGCACTGACATTTTTATAATACGAAATATGAAGTATGTCACAGGAATGCAAGACTACTGCTGGTGTAGGATACGGCTCTATCTCTTTACCCACACGTTACAGCAGCAAGGAAACAAAGTCAGCATTTCATTCCACAACAGAAGGTTGGCTTAGAAAGCACATCTTTTTGTCCTTATTTAGGAGTTCTAATCCCTGCACCAGACTGTATGCCATTATTTCAGGACAGAAATGGTTAAACTACAACAGCCTGCAGCTGGCTCTGAACAAGAAAAAGAAAAGCCTATATCTGGGGGCCCCACCAGCCTAACAGTGTTGCATTTCCATCACTGCACACTGACTAGGTAGGTCTTAATTGGAGCCAATGCCAATGGATCTGCCCAAAGACATGCTCCCTAACACACAAAAACACAGAGCTATGGCCCTGCTGCCCACCACTCCTGGTGGCTGCTCAGTGTTCAAAGGAGCTGTGCTCACTTAGGAAGGTATGATCCAACTTTATGCTATTTATCTGGGGGCTGTAAAGGAACAGCCCATCAATCAATACCCATGCTGCCAAGTGGAATGGCTGAAGTGTGGACAGACACATGCACAGCAGCTTTGGTTCTGCCAGTACAGGAGAGAACATCTTAAGAGCAGCAGCACAGACCTCCTTGGGATTCTCAACTTGAGTACAATCCCGGAGTCTGCAGCAGGCCAAGACAGCCCACGCCAAAATCTGTTCTGTTTGGTCCTCACAGACAAACGACAGACTACTGTCTTAGCTTCAGCTAGGATGGAGTTTTTTCTTCAGAGTACCTGGTATGATGCTATGTTTCTGGTTCTAGGAGAAAACCAACGTTGGTAACACACCGATGTTTATAGTTGCTGCTGGGCAGTGTTGCACAGAACCAAGGTTGTTTTCAGCAAAGAGCCCAAGGAGCTGGGAGAGAAAAGAATTAGGATAGCTGACCTAAACTGGCCAAAAGGATGTTCCATACCATATGACATCACGCACTAGGAGTTTTGAAGGGGGTGGAAGTTATTTCTCTTTTCTTCCACTGCTCCGGAGGCTAGCTGGGCACTGATCAAAGGGTGGTGAGCAATTGCTTGTGCACTTGTTATACACATTCGTATACATGTATATATAGTCATAATTATTATCCTTTTCCTTTTCTCTGTCTTTGTAAATAGTTCCATCTCAACCTACAAGTTACACTTTTCTTATATTCTTGCCCCCATTCCACTGGGAAGAGGGGGAGTGAGTGAATGACTGCATGATGCTGAGCCACCTGCCACGTTAAACCAGAACTACCAAACTGTGCAGTGATTTCCATAATCTGGCTCAGGAGTTTCTTCTACCTTTCTTCTTCCTTTCTTCTACCTGCACCTCCTGCTGTCATCCTCCCTAGAATGGTATCCCACTGACCACAATATTGGATCATCTGCTCAACAGGAACTCAAGGAACACACGGAAAGAAGGACCAGTCCCTTATGAGTTCCTGAATCAACGACACTGTTGTATCTGCGATTCTCAATCTCTCTCTCTCAAAATAAATAAAGATCTCACAGAACTACCTTATCTGAGTTTCCCGATCAGCCACTGCAGGTCATCAAAAAACAACACAGTGAAATGACACTCCAGAGATGGCTACTTCACAGTGTCCATTACAGTATTACCAAGAACTAGTCTTCTTGCTCATCAACACTGTCCAAAATATCAATATCCCAAGGCCTCTCTTGAAGACACAAGAGGTATGCCAAATCCCAGCTATTTCTGCTCCATTCTCCCTGTGTGTAGAAGTATCAGAAGCCAGCTTGAACTTTTCCTCCACACTGTGGCTGTAAAGAGAGGATGACACACCTGGACACAGCGATTGTGCTTGGTATGACATGGCGCTTGTTAAAAGAGCTGTGCAGACTCCCCGTGCTAGGGAGGAAAAAACCTACACCTTCAGTCCACCTGAGCAGCTGAGATGATTCCCCACTCAGGTGACAAAGCTGCCTTTCTGAAGGCTAGTGTGGAGGAGGAGACACCTGAATATTACAGCCAGAACCTCTGCGAATTCCTCCTGAGTTTATCAGCTGCTCAACCCAGCAGAAGCCTCCGGTACAGCCATTTGCTTCAGCAGCCTCAGAACCCAACGCTCCCTCTGAGGACAGCAGCCTCACATACAAAGGAGCATTTTTTACCTTTTAAGCCAATTCTCCGGACAATTGGAGGTAAAACAATTACCTCATTTCAGTTGCACACCAAATTCCCTTCTGGTGGAATTCACATCAGCACTACTGCAACTTTATAGTATTTGCATTATAAAAATGTCTGCAAAGGAGGCCAAGAAAAACAGCTTTCTGTTCAGAGGAAGCTCTGTGGTCAAAATGATGTCATAAGAAAGCGCCAAATTAATTTCCTGTGGTTACATCCTTACAGGAAATCCAAGAAGCTCAGCTTTCTTTCTCAACCAAGCAGTCATTTGTTGTCAATAACTGTTAATTACGTACCCAGATGTGTCAGTTTATAAACCTAGAGCTATCATGATTAGACTTCATTATCTGGATTCCTCCCAGATCGGCCGTTGGGATCTGTTGAGATCAGCAGCCTGAAGTCAGCGGAACAGATCAGCACGTGCTTCCCTGGGCTGCTTCAGGGGCTCTGTGCGGGCAGGCTGCTGTGTTCTCAGCCATTCCCAGCATTGAGCTTCCTGCCATTTCCTTCCTCAGCCCCCTCCCCATCACTGGGGGAGGGGCGTCTGCTGCTTAGAGAAACACAGCGGAGTAGGAGCAGCTACGCAGGTTCGACTCTTAGCAAGAACAGGGACTCCTAACCGAGACAAATATAAAAACAACGATGAGTAACAGCTTCTCTGTCTTGCATGAACAGAAATAAGGAGATCAGGAGCGATTCGTGAGGTTTTCCAGCTGGTAAAATAACCACGAAAACGTTCAGCAGGCCCCTCCCCCAGTCACAGTCCTTTCAGAAACTACAGAACGATGCGGCATGTCAAAGTTTACTTGATATTTAAATCGTAAAATAAAACTTCAGCAAAGCACTGAACTACTTGAGATAGATCTTTTCAATAAGTCCTCAGTGGGAAACCTGTTCCCCAGCTTTCTGTCTCCCCAAAACTACTCAGGTACAGTGAGCATTCACACCTGCCCTGCTGCCCCTAGCCACTCTCTTCATGGGCCACGCAACCCACACGCCCTGCTTCCCCACTCACAGTAGAGGGGAATCCACTGGAGGAGGAAAAGAAATCTTTTGTTCCTGTAATCTGCACTAAAATTATGGTTGTGTCCTTATAGTGACCTTTCAGTTGAAGTCTCTTGGGGCAGACTCTTCAGTCCATGCTTCCCTGGACTGGCAGGAAGCCCGGCACAACACTTGGAGAGCTGAATGGTAAACAGTTAAGACAAATCAGATTCAGTCCAAACAACACCTACACTTTACACAACACTGTATTTTAAGGTTTGCACGGATTATTTTTCTTTTCAGTACTTTTTAAACAAACCATATTTTACACAGACTGTGAATTTTCGGGGCAGGGACCTAGCTCATTACTTGTCTGGAAAAGACACAACACAGGATGCACCCTAACAGAGCTCAAATCAGTAGCACATACACCTCATGGAAAGTGAGACCTGATGACAGCCAGCGCTCAGCTGCAGAGATGTTGGATTGATGCCTACTCAGCAAGTCTCTACCTGGAGACTATGGACAGTGGGCAAAACAGGCAGGGAGAGAGGCAGAATGAGTTGCTCAGTCACATGGAGATTAGAGGGAGGGCAGACAAGCACCAACCAAGCATCTTTCTGCCTGCACATACACATTGTATCTAACAGAACATACCACTTCCATTAAAGAAAGGCAAGCAAGAGGCTGGGAAAAGAAATTACAAAGCCTAAAAATTCTCTGAATAGCAAAGCAGACAGACAAGGCTTCTTGACACCACTGCATCTTTTTAGAAAACCATGCAGCACTGATTCAGAGTATGGTCTGTTTAATAAGCTTCCTACCTCTCTGTCCTTGAGTTTCATGGCGAGCACCAGCTGATGTCTGTGGTTAGTCAGGGCCTCCCGATAATTTCCTTTGGAGAAGAATGCGGAGCCCAGATTTCCATGAGCTCGGCATTCTCCCGTCTGGTCACCTGAGTCACATGCAAACAAAACAAAGGTTAGCTAACAGAGGGTCACCACAGGAGTGCAGCAGAAAGCCCAGAACACACTGTGTAGAGACTCTCCAGTGCGAGAGCCAAGATCAGAACAAGTTCATCCTCGCTTTTACTGCACAGCCAAACCTCATTCTCTTCCCTGGCCTTCAAAAACTTCTACAATAACCCCCAATCTATTTTTAGAATTTTGTTGATTTCCTCTTTGGCCTAACACCTGGCAACTCCCATTCTTCCACGTTTATTCCTTGTTCAACATTAGCAATCTCTTTGTGAAAACAAGTGAATGGTTTAGGCTTAAAAGAAATAAAGAGCATGCCAGCTTTCTCCAGAAAGAAATACTGCAGCTCAGCTCAGAAGCAAAGTACATCCATTGCTGCCTTCTGAGCCTCAGAAACTCAGACTGACTGCCTTTTTCTATCTAATTCTTGGGGAAAAAAAAGAAGAAAAAAAAAAGACTACTTCACTTAAGACTCATCTAAGGTTTTGAGCACTTCTCCACAGAAGGTAAGACCTGTCCCCATATACAAGACTCTAGAAAACCCTGTAAAACCTTAGCATGTTCACTGATCATCAGCATCTTCACACATGGAGGTACAGGGCTGCACAAGCTGTAGTCTGCGTATTCCAGAAATTTTACTTTTCATTTAGCAGCTAGTGATACGCCACAGAAACCTGAGTGGTCTAGAGAGATGCTGACCATTCACACAACTATCAGTTTGTTCCATCTGCACCAATCCGGCACTCAAGCGAGTGAGATGAGTACTCTACCTAAAGTCTTGGCTACATCCAAGTCCTGCTGCATGTATCCGGTGCTTTTCTCTGTGTTCCCAAGGGACCAGTAAGCACTGCTCAGCGCAGAGAACACTGATCCCCGCAGCTTTAGGCTGCAAGTGCCAATCTTCAGAGCAGCTTCCAGTACAACCACAGAGGCCCCATGATGGCCTGCAGTCAGAAGTTCCTGGCCAATCACAGACACCACAACAAAGGGGCTCTTGTCCAGCTTCATCTTCTGCAGTTGTTGATAGGTTGGCTCCAGGGACTCTAAAATACAAGAAGGGAAGCAGAGTTACTCAACAAACTAAGTTATTTGCATCCAGAAATCAGCCTAACACTTCATCTTCGTTTTTGGTAACCAAACGACACACAAGTTAAGGGCCAGACTGACCAAATCAAACTAAAATTTACTGCAGGAAGTCAGGGCCCAAATACATCATCTAATACCCAGTACAAGCACCGCAAGACCGGTCAGATCAACAAGCACGTTGGTGCTTTTCCTGCAGAAAGCACTTCAGGAAGGCAACACAAGAACTCAGATCAGCCTCATCCTAAGGTATAAAGACCGGTCTGATGGCAGAAAGAATACAGAGAACACCCGCAGTTTCAGAGGAGATTGGAAATGGGCTGTCAGCAGAGTATTTAAGCACTGTAGTTCCTGCTCCTTCAGCTGAACATTTAAAGAATCTGTGCCTGTTCAGATACCACAGCACACGATATGCACCCACAGAGGTGACCAAAACCGCAGGAAGAAGCTGCTCCACCTGCTCTCATAAGGCAGGAGCCAAAGGTACAGCTGCAGAACAACAACACCACACCTGACAGACTAGTGATAATGGGTCTACTTGCTTTTACCAGTCAGATGATAAAACATCCTGGCTGTACGTTTCAGTAAGGACATGAATGTAACAGGACTCCAGAGTTTTCTGCACTCTACCTTGAGCACACCAAGTTAAATTTTCAAAATTTATGAATAATTAAGATTTCTAGATTAGATGATCTCACCTGAACCAGCATCACCACAGCAAGCTCAGAAAGCCATTTGCTTCCTTTTTACAACAGCTCTGCCTCTCTACACTCACTATGTGTATAAAAAAACAACAGATACTTAACACTTGCCTGAAGATGCAAACAGTGAAAATGTGATGCCAGTTACCAATATCCAGTTAGATCCTGGGATTAAATGCAGACATAGGAGGACAGAAATTCTGCAACATGCCACCAGGACACAAAGTTAACTGGGCTCTATCAGCAATAGTTAATAGGCACAGCACTGCAAGAGCAGGTACGAATTCAGCTCCTGAGCTTACAATTGTAGCTAGGTAATGCAGGCAAACATAGGGATAGAGAGGGAAGAGCTCCTGGTTATTCTGAAGTCAAGTAAGACAGGGAAAGCTTGTACAGTAATGGAAGGGCAGACATGGAAGCCACTGCATCTCTTGCAGCGAATGGTAAGGGAAGAGAGACAACCACAATCATGTGAAAGATGCAGCAACACTGATTCATTGATTGTGGAAGGGAGTTCCAGCCTCTTCTACATACTGTGAGCCTATACCTCCTGAATCCCTTACAGTCTGCATTTAATAATCTTTAGCACATCACTAATACTTATAACTCTTCTGCCTTTCCGGTTGCTCCTCTTCTTCCTCTGGGTGCTAGCATCCTAAAAGCTACCACTCACATCGGTCTATCCATAGCTCCACATAACCAATCATCCAGTGGAGCCAAATTACAAGGGACAGGTTTTACACCGTAACACCTGAACAGATCTACGTCCCTCCCAGGCAGCAAGCTCTTGGAAAGGGGTCCAGAATGAAACGTAACAAGTGCATAAGTGCTTGCACAATGCCTTGCTCAGTGGGACCAAGATCCTGAATATTCATTACAGTAGTACAGCACGCATACACACTCAAATTAAAACTAATACTTTATAAGCAGAGCTAATTTAAAATCTGCCAAAATACTCAGTGGGAAGATAACAACTGGCAAGCAGCAACACCGAGAAGCACAGTAGGGAGCAGCAATATAGATATACAGCTGCACTATGATGGGACAGTAAAATCATCCAGTTAAATCTGGAGATGCTTACATTGAAATACCGTGTCACCTGCATTCTAAGCAGCAGCCATGGTACCTTTGGGTCCCAAATGAAATTAGCCTCACACATTAACTGCTACACAGGATAGAAAATACTAAATTAATTCATTTTAAAGGACGGGAAAAAAAACAGTGTGAAAAAAATGAAACACTGAAGGGGACTCAGCATTTCTTGACCCCCAAGCCCTGGGGATGCACTGCTGAGGATGGGAATTGCCATGCTCCCCCTCAGGAAATACGCCTAGGACACGACAACAAAGAGCTTGCAAAAGAAAGAGAGCAACAGAGAAACAGAATAAAGAGGATACTCCCACCTCCCTCCAAAATGGGGACAATTACGAAAGAGAAGCAAAACAGTCGACAGCTAATACCTCCTCAAGCTCCATGTTATGTCACCGTTCTTCCTGAATACAAGTGAGCTAAGCAGAACAGATTTCTGCCTTCTGGAACATTGTGTTTTGAAAAATATTGTTATAGTGGAAAAGCTGCTTGAACGCTCTTCTGGGCAAACTCTGGCCCTAAGCATTTACGACTCCTTATGCCCAATGGCCAAGCACTAGAGCATTGTGGGAAAGTGTTTCTAGCGAAAACAAAGCCAGGGCCACAGGAACACACATCCCTCCATCTGCACCGATCCGCACCGGCACTTACCTCGCATGGGAGACTTCATGGCGGCCTCGACCATGCCAACCAGAAGCTGCAGACTTTTGGGATCCTGCGCCAGCCCCGATGCAAACGCTGCCAGTGCATCTGCATGGCGTCCCAGGTACTGAAGGGCCACGCCCTGTCGGAAGTATGCCTGCCGAAACAGAGGGAAGAAATGCCAATCACTTAATTGGTACAAGACAAAAGTATCGCATCTGTCGGCCACCTCACGCTGGTGTATGCTGGCCTATGCAATCACATTCAGGTTTCTTTGGTCACGCTAGCTACAATCAGAAAAACTCAACATCACAGCTTGGTCATTTGTTCCCAGTGTGTGTGACTACCTCAGCCTTTGTGAGACCTCTGAAGTGCTAATGAGGAGTCAGCACTTCATGTTTATCATGCACAACAGAAAATAAAAGGTTACACTATACTAAAAAGTGCTTTAAGAAGTACTCCTGAAGATTGGCTCCCAGTATTGCATTCCTGGATAATCACAGAACGGCTGAGGTTGGAGGGGAGCTTAGAGATCCCCAGCCCCACCCCTGCCGTGTGCTGGCTGCCCCCCAGCTCAGGCTGCCCAGGGCCCATCCATGGCCTGGGGCACCGCCAGGGATGGGGCACCCACAGCTCTGGGCAGTGCCAGGGCCTCGGTGCCCTCTGAGTGAAGAATTTCTTCCTGACATCCAACCTCAATCTCTCCTCCTTTCTTTAACATCATTCCCCCTTGCCCTACCACAATCAGACTGTGTAAAAAGTTGCTCCTCTTCTGCTTGTAAGTGCCCTGCAAGTACTGGAAGTGTTATCTGTCCCCATCTGCACTAGAAACCTGTGCTTAAGATACATTCAGTATACGTGCGTGGAGGTCGTTTTACCTAAACAGGATAAACCTCCCACTAATATCCAAACTGCTGTTTTATTAGAGCTTGCAGACACTCTCAGAATCCAACCCATGGAGGCAGAGATCAAGGAAAATCAGAAATGACAAGAGAAATTTATAGACATGAATATTTAATCCTTTTTCCATTAGCGAGCGTTGATTGTAGAACCATTTTTAATGAATTCAATGAAAGTAAAATTCTTTTCATTAACCTTTAGTATAAATGTGTTCTTATTGAACCAAACAAGCTACTGTACTGGAAACCAATTCAATGTTAATTAGATTACTAGCATTATGCTTTAAATCAAAGAAAATACAAAGAACTAATAAATGTGCAGCAGCCATCATCATGAGCTCTCCAAGCAGAGTGTGCTGTCACCTCAATCATGGTGTACACTCTTAAGTCCTTTCTTTCCCAGAATTATCATTTAATTACTTTCTATACCGCTTCATCACAGAGGCAGGTTGATGCAGCATGTCTCTGATGGGGGCCTTTCAGGCCAACGAGGCTGGTTTCACAGACCCAAGACAAATATGCCTGCCTAATCCAATTATCAGGGATGAGGGCACAAATACACAGCAGCCAGCAAGGGAGCTTCATCTTGTGCGTAGGCGAGCCACACATCTCGTGCTTTACAGAAAGACAGAAGCCTGTCACCTCTTCTCTCATAATGCATCCTACCTGGAGAGGTGGCACATCAGAAACACAACGCAGAATGGCAGTTCAGCCCAGAACATTGTTTGTGTATGAATACAAACAAGAGCCCCAAAGAGAAGCCTATGAATCTTAACCGAATGAAGATCTTGGCCAATTTTGCTCCTGAAAAAAAAAACCTTCTCTCTCCTCCAGTTCCCAGCTTATGCAGAACCCTCTGCACACACTGTGTTCCCGAGAGTCCTTTAGCAAAATAAATAAAAAGCATTCGCAGCGTCTATTTCCTCTCCAAAAGAGGCATTCACAAGTTATTTTAGCACTGGAATGAAGACACCGTATCAAGGGAAGGAATCTGCAAACGGGAAACGGAGAGAATCACCCTCTGGAAGAGGAAAGGGAAAGGAATGGCAGGGAGCCAGGGCTGCAGCTGAAGGAACGAGACCTGAGCGGCTTCCCAGCCCTGACACAGACAGCACCTTCCCACGCTTCACTACACTTCACCATTTTAATCACGCTACGTGAAGATCAGAAGAGTGTTCTACAATAAAAATCATATTAATTTACCAGCGATCCCAGGTGAGGGAAGCCGACTGATTCCTTTCAAGAAGATGAAAGCCACAAGAGGATGATGTTTAGCTGAGGACAGGACACACGGCAGCAGGTGCTTTCTGACCGCGGCTCTCTGCGTCCTCAACATAACACAAAGACAACGCAACAATCCCTTGCATTTTTTCCACTCTCTGCACTGCTGTATTAGATCAGACCTCACAAACTTCTACTCCAGCTACTTATTTGTAAGGGAAAATGGCATCAGAACCCTTTCTGACCCCACAGCTGGAAGAAAACCTTTGAGTCAGATGCATCGTGATCGGCACAAGAAACATTTCTACCCAGATCCAACCTGAAACAGGACGAGTGCCACCCGTCAGCATACAAGCACTGGGTCAGTAAATCCTCTCCTTTCCTGACTACAGCGCTCACAAACCAACAGCCGTGGCAGTGGGTGACAAACACTGCTTTACGAACAGGCGCATCGAGGTCTGCTGCTGCTAAGAGCGCTGCAGAGCTCCAAAAACATTTCACAGTCAGGAAATGCACACAGAAGTCTCGGAGCAGCTCGAGTTATCTATACAAGAGGACCACCGACTTTTAATAGAACTGCATGAAAACACAGGCCCATGAGCCGATGTCCATCTCAACACACTAAGCAAGAAGACCACCGAATGCAAAATAATGGGCATTTACTACAGAATACACAGACTACCTGAAATTACAGACCACTGCTTCAGTTTGCAAAACTTGCGTGAGTGCTCAGATCGTTCCTAGCCTCTCACCTTTCCAGAATACAAATCAGGGGGTTTCACATTTTCTTTTGACAGCTATATTTTATTTCAATATATTACATTTACTATTCAAAGCTGGTGGATGTTTGCAACGAGTTCTGAGTATGCAAATTCAAGAATTACCCTGAAGCCCTGAATTCTCTTTGCATGGCCAGCAGAAGACAAATGCTACACACTAAAACGAAGATGGAGATGAGACACAGAGGAGCGCTCATTATTGTTAAAAATACTCATTTACATAGGTAGGCATGGAAGATGAACTATGCATTTGTAAATTGCCTACATTAGAGTTCCTGTTAAGAGTCAAACATCCTTCTTATGTCCCAGGTCACATCGCGTCTCACAGCTCCTACAGCCTGGTCCTGGTCTCCAGCAGCACATGTGCACAGTTGGGTACAGAGTGCTGTAAGCAGTTATCAGCCAGGATTTCTCCTGCCAGACCCTTCACTCAGGTGCAGCACTACTTCAGCATACAGGTGCTGTATCCAACACCACCTAGAGGTCTCCTTTCTCTGGCTCTTGTCCCTAGGATGATGCAGTGAAATCCAGAGTCACCTGAGCATCTCCAGGCAGGCCAAGGCCAATCGGGCTCCTGCAGATTTGAAGCTAACAGATTACAGTAGTATGGAAAGAATTACAGTCCCACAGACAGCTCGTATTTCCTTCCTGGAAGGTTTTAAATTTAGTAGTTCGTATATTAATCACCTAATTTTTAATGAGATTTTCTCGTAGAGACACATCTTGTTTAAGTAACACCAGCACAAGACCTATTACACCAAAAACCTTTGCCTCATTGAACCTCAGCATAACACAGAACTCGAGCTAGAGAAGACAGAACCAGAAGAATCCCACTGCCCAACTCAAGAGCTCTGGGGAACAGGGTAAAGGTACAGACCCAAGCATCCCCACAGAACAAAAGAGTTCTTCAGCCCATGTGGAGGCTTCCTGGTAAGGGTTGGTTGCCCAGTACGCTCCCCACTTCTAGGACCATTTTGGGAAGCAGATCCTCCCCTGGGCTGCCTCACTGTGCTTCCAGTTCCCTCTCTCCCAGCACATCCCCACTTCCAGAAAACAGGTAACAATTGCTTTCTGTGTTTTTGCAAGAAGCATTCAGAGGAGCTTGTATTTACTCAATCCTAACAGAGCTGACAAAAGGGTAACAAAAACTGAGAAACGGTAACAAAGCAGATTGACTTCTCGACATGCCTTTTAATTGGCCAACGAATTAAGAAACAACTGTAATAGGACTAGCAGAGTAATCCCATAAACCTCAGATCTTTAGGAAGCTAGGCTTAAAACTAAATGAATAAATCCATGAATTGCATTATCCAAATAGCACAGAATTTCTTTGTTTCAGCAATTCCATTTGGAAATCCTTGAGATTTTTCTTTCACTTTACTGCAAACAGTCTGGATAACGAAGAAAGCAGCAGAACCGATAGCTGATCGTGCACCTTCACAATTAATAAAAGCAAGCACCAATCACTGACATCTTTCTACAACCTCTGAAGATAACAGCATTGTTAAGTGCTTATCTTACATCTGAATGCAAACAGCAAAACATCCAGATGCTAACACACACAGAGATCAATGGGGAACAGGAGAGATGATCTACACTTCATGCATGTTCCTTCTTGGTTCCAGGTATTAACACAGTGTTCCGCTTTCATGTTCAAGCAGATAGTCAGCAGAAGAGGAAGGTGTTATTTACATAAAAGTTAAATTTCTTTTCTTTCTACAACTCATTCCTTTTCCTTCATGCTGGATCAGCAAGGAAGTCACTGGACTAACACAGGAAAACTAACATTGCAGATAATCTCCTTAAGTGGTCCAAGCACTAAGGTCCAAGCATTAAGTGTTTCCAGCACTAAAATTAATTCATTCTCAATTACTGTAAGGTGAAACCAAACCTACACATTTCTCTCTGTACCTATCTTTCTGGCATACCTGCAAGGACAAGCTGAGAGCCTCTACAATAATTCAAACACATGCAAAGTCCTGCTCCCAGCTGAAATTTGGCACTGGATGCATCCCCTCAAACACAGCTGTTTTCTCTGGTGCTGTTCCACCTGCAGGCTCACTGCCATGCTGGCACCATGCATCTGTTGGTGCTGCCACTGCTGACCCCTGGAGCAACAACAGTGAGAGTGTAAGGCACAACCAGCAGGAGCCTCGGGGAAGGGGAGAGGATTAAAAGGTAAAAGGCAGCTTTAGCAAAGAGCTGATCTTATCAAGTCACCGATACTAAGCAAGGGAGGTTGTTAGTGTAAGAGAGAGTAAGTGCATACAGCTATAGACCTTCTGCTCTGGGAAGCCAGGCCATATCACAGCCTCTTAGAGACATTTTTCAGTCAGCTGGGCAACTACCAGCACCTCAGACAATTTACAGATTCCATACAGCCAAGTGGAGATAGGCCAGGAAAGAGGACAAGAAGGGAATAATTAGCGCTTTCTATCCATAATAATATTGAAAGCACTCCCGATACTCTGGAAACAAAAATAAGTCATTCTCATTAACTCACAGAACGTATTTGGCAGCTGATGCTTCAAAGCCATGCAGAAAACTGGCCCCGTAACGAAGGCTGCTCATACAGCAAGCTCACGTACAGGACGGCAGCAACCTGAAGTTGTAGTGATCCAGCACAGGGCCCACCAAGAAGCCAACAGCCCCTTCCTGCTCCTTCAGATGTGACTCCCTCTGCATTTTTTCTAACTCACCTTTTTGCCCCATGCTTTTCAGGACATGCCATACTTAAATGGTGAGAGTATAATTTTTTCTTTTTTTTCCTACCTTTGGCTTTAAAAAAAAGTTTATTAACAAGAGGAGAACACGAAAGAAGGCCTTCCTAATCTGACCCTCCAGTTTTGTAAAGACAAACATGCCTGGTAGCCCTTTTGATCCTCGTCTCCTCAAATTCCATCTTTGTCACTGAACCTGGATATTAAATTTACAGTTGCAATCTGAAATGTGATCAGAATGCAAATGCAATTATTGAAATGACTGATATTAAGAGGGTTCTGAAATTGTTATCAACTCTTCTGTTATCAACATGCAAAAACTGCTCTAGGCAGAGCAACAGTAACAGGCTTATAATTAATACAATACAAGCAATAAAGACGAAAATACAGTAGCAAGAGATGACATTTGTGAGTATGAATGGAATTTGTCCTTCCTCTACATTTCCCAAAATTCTGCTAAATAAAAGCAATTCCAGTAAACGAAATCCCAGATAATTCAGTGCTTACCAGATAAGGATCAAAATATATTTTAATTGTTCGGACCAGGGATGCAGGCTTCCACAGCAAAGATTCATATTGTACTGGCATCTGAAGCAGCCTCTGGTACAACCCTTTGGGCTCATACCACTTTTCCCTGCAGAACCTAGGGCAATAAATCATTCAGCTCCTTAGCGTGTCTCCTATGCAACGCTTACAAGAATTAGAGAGAAAAAGCAGCTGCAGGAGTTCAGTCCCATCTTACCACGGTCTCGTGTAAGTCTAAAGCATGAGCTCATCTTTCTGGAATAAGATTTAGTGCCAGGGTACAAGTATTTCCCTAAAAGCAGTCCATTTACACTCCTGACTGGACAGCATACGGTACTGTTAATAAATACTCACTTAGAACTGTTAGTTAGAACAGTTAGACATCAGCTGGCACATCAGAGCACGCTGCCACATGGCCACCTAAGGTCACAGCTGGAAAACCAGGAACCCCGGCTTCCTCTCTGAAGCAGGGCAATCCCTTTAAGAACACAATGAGGTGAAGACAACACACGCAACAGCTGATCTTCTCTGAGCACACTACAACAAAATCCTACTGCAAGCACGCTCCCACAAGGAGTGTGATGGCAAAGACTATCAGGGCTTTCATCACCAAGGCCGGGCAACACGCCCTGCTCCGTGCAGCCCGTGCTGCTCACAGCGTGGCCCAAGCTGGTTGCTGTGGGTCCTGCAGGCCTCGTGTGGGAGCCACACAGGCTCCTTCAGGGGCAGCATGGGCTCCTGCAGCTCCATCCGCTCATTCTCTCTGCTCTGCCCATCCCCTCACTTTCTGTAGGTGGTCCCTGCAAAGGCTGCAGGCGGTACCACAGCACTGCCTGCTCCGTGCCCAACCCGCCTCACTAGAATTCATGCGGTCGTTTTGTCACCAAACCTCGAGCTCCCAGAGTGACTCACTTTACATAAGGAGCTGCTGGCTGACTTGTGACTGGGTAACGGAGATGGAAAAACAAAACTGGAATGGTATCAGAAGAACTTGGAGCAGCAAACAACTGTCAAACAAACACGAAAAACTTGAAAAAAAAGATCTGTCTTAGACAAAGACTCTCATTGTACACAAGGGAGGAAATTCAAAACACCTTTCTATTCACGTCAGCTTCAGGCCCTGGACAGCCAACTGTCTGGACAGAAAAGGCAAACGTTTAGAAATACTTTTCTCACAGCGCTCCCTCGGCTTGCCAGATCAGCAGATGACACCGAAAATAGCACGAGTAATCTCTGATGCATTTAGCCGGCCTGTCCTGAGCCTGCGGAACGCTTCCATGCTGGACGTACCCACCACCCTGTGTGGGACCGCTCCACACAGCCTCCAGGTAAGCAAAGCCAAGGTCTGGTGAATACAACACACATGGCTGAAGAAAAGGAGCAACATACGGGAACAGTCGCTACGGCTTCTTGGGGCCAGGCACCAGGTTGAATCTTTCCTCTCCCATTGTAACTGCTTTACAGCCAAATTTTAGAGAGAAACACAGGACAAATCTCTGCTGTGGGATTTCAGGAATGTGGGGAGAGGGAAGAATGTGCTTTAATTCAGAACACATGCAGCACATGTATAAATACTGCTTGCAGTCCATATGCATTGAACTCCTGCTTTCACAGTTAAAGCTGCACCGAGACAACAATTTTCCTCCCAGGTCCGTACACTCAGCTGCCACCTGAACCACCACCATTAGCCTGCCCCAAAGAAAACAAGAAGAGATCTAACAAATGCATTGCTTCTGCAGCATAGATTCTTTATTCCCATAGATTCTTCTTCCCATTTCCAAGATGTCTCTAACAAAAACAACACTACTTGAGAGTGGAAATTTCCTCTAGGTCCCATCGAGTCTATGCAAACAAGCAGCAATAGGGGAGGGGGGGGGCAGGTAAAATATCATGCCTTGTTTTGTCAAAGTAGTCTTTAATTTTTCTTACCAATTGTGCTTCCACTATCTCCAGTGGGAGACAGTGCACAAATCACTTTCCCACAGGATCTAAATATAATCATCAGTAACAGAGTCCAGTTTTCACTTACTTTGGTTAGCACAAAAATCACCAGCACAGCTTCTCACATTGTGGCATTGCTCTTTTCCTGCCTTCTCCAGGCTTGCTCAAGAAACGCAAGCTGCAATCTGGAGCCTCCTCTTCAGAGAGCATCTCTAACCACTAACAACAGCATGTGCAAACAGAATCTTCCTACCTTTACCGCCTGCAACTCTTACATCTCATCTAACAGTACGAACTAGCCAGGGCTGGAGGAAAGTGCTCTAAACAAATAGCAACCGATCCACTAAGGCCCAAATGCAGCACAGGGAAGGAGCAACCAGTCGGGAGTGTTATAGGTTGATGGGCATGGAGGTGAGTACAGCACCACCTGGAATTCCTCTGCAGTCCAGCAGGGACAACGTTTTGCTCTGTTTCTGGCTACACTATTTGTTTTAAGAGTTGCAAAAGAAAAGACAGGCCACCTTCCATGCTGCTCAGCAGTATCAGCAATCCTCGTAAGCTATTATTGGCAATTTAATAGACAGAATTGATGCAGAATATAAATTGATTACATGGCACCTGTATGGTGCTCCTTGGTTAAGTTTGGGGCAGGGGCAGGACTGTTTCTAACACCATTCAGTTAGTTTCAGGTCTGTACTATGATTTATATTGTATAAACATTTGAGATTTATCTGCAAGTGTACATCTGTACACAATCCTCCCAATGCTAACAACATTTAATGTGTTGAGAAGCTTCGCAGAACTCGAGTACATACAAACATATGCTATTATTTGTATTCTCAAAAACAAAAACAAATGAAAAAGCAGTTCAGTGAAGAAATGGGGAGAAATAAAAATTGTGTCCTAGAGACGACGACATCCACCATAGCAACTCCTTTGGCTATTCAGCACAAAGTTTCATTGCCTCACTTTGAATTACTCATCTTTGCAGCAGCTTTAATGACTGTCCCTCCTCTTCAGCATTTCTCCATGTTGCAGACTGGCAGTCTGTCCAAGTTTAGGTGGATCACACTGAAAATCCACAAGAAAATCCAGAAATGAGACATTAAAGCATCTGGTCTGCCTGCTGTCAAGGCTTGGCATTCACAGCAAAGCCAGTCAGGGACATCTCTAAGATCTAAGTTAGCAAATGCAGCTCTTATGGACTGGACAGTCCTGACACAGGTGATCTGGATTCACAGTATGCCTTCAAACAGCAGTTAGGCAGCTAGTAAAACTAACACTGTGCAACGATGTGCATTGAGACTACTGAAGATGACCAAAATCCGGAAGTCTGGACTTAAGAATAAATAATGCTGTGATTGTTGTTGTCTGTGCCTTCTGCGGCAGCAGCTCCAACAGACAGCATCAGTAGCACATCTGCACCCTCCAGCAACAGTACAGCATGCAACCACAGCCAGCTCTATAGCCAGGGGAGCATTTAGCTCCAGCAGCACACAAGGCACAGGACAATGCACTCAAGCAGCACTGCTACACAAAGATAGCAGCACAGCCACCTTTCAGACTCACAGTACACACAGACAAGAGGTGCTGCAGAGGAGCCTGTTTCTTATGCCGTAGTACCTAAACTACCAGAACAAAGAATGTTATTACAATCCCTGTCACTCCTGTGGTGGCACTCAGGCTGCCAAAAAGGAAGCTGCCAACAGAAGACGTTGCCCAAAGAAAGCCAGCCACTCTGCCTTCCTTTGACATATGCACTGCCCAGCAGGACACATCCTGGTGACCCTGCTCCTCTCCTGTAGGGCAGGTGGGTCCTGGCTCAGCCCCAGAACAACCTCCACACTTCTGGTTTTCTCCAAATGCAGGTGCTCTTTCTCTTCCCCATAGGACTGGAACCTTTTGGCTTCACTGTCTCTAAAACTGCTCCATGTCCTGCCTCCTCTTTTATCCCTGGTAGATCAACCCATTTTCAGCTTCTCTTTGACTGCATCCATTCTGAAAACCACCTAAGGATGTTCTGGAAATGCAGCTATCTGTCCACATCGGAGTTTCCAAGGTCAGGCTGGATGGGGTTTTGAGCAACCTGATCTAATGAAAAGTACTCCAGCCCATGGCAGGGTGGTTGGAACTGGGTGATCTTCAAGGTTCCTTCCAACCCAAACCACTTTATGATTTAATGAAATAAATTGAGATTTAAAAGGATTTAGCAAAAAATTAAGACAGCTGGAAGACAGAGACAATAACTTGCATGCCAGCAATGTGAAGCTAGATTGGGCCATCTCCATTTCAACAAAACACTGCTAATTTGTGATTTCAGCTTTAAACTCTGACACCCTGAATGTGCTCATGTCTTTAACAGCCATATTAGCTGGCCATCCCAAAACAGGATGGAAAGTAAAGGTCTCCCTGCGTACAGATTGCTTGGTAACATCAGCAGACGTTTGAGGATACTGTCCACTTACAGAGACGTTTACCTAAGTCGAGTACTGAATCTTGCTGTTTTTCATATGGTTAAAATCATACAACTATGAAGGAAAAGTAATGAAGTCACCGAAAAGACTAGCTACTCTGGCAAGGTTCAGCTGTAATAAAAAGACAAGTGATTTTGTTCGTAGTTATACAAAAAATCCAAGGGAGAAAAGCTCCAGTGAAAGCAAGCTTTCTATTTCCCTTTCAGCATTACGACAAAAGGTAACTACAGCTCCTTCGAAAACCACAGTCGCTCACCTGGGCTGGCTTTAGCAACAAATATTTCTGCCACAAAGAAAATGAAACACACATGTTCCACGCAGTCCCATTGTGGAAGTCTTACATCGGCCATAGAGCTGATGCTGTGGATAGTTTATTACTCCGCATAATGGTATTTCTAAGCCACAGGCAGGGAAGACAATTGCCTGATTTTTTATTTTAATGTCTGTAGCAGACCATCGGGTTCTCTTTGAATCTCAAACTTTGAATGAGGATTTCTGTTTCTCTTCCCGAGTCTGATCCGAGACATCTGAACTCTGAATGAAGAAGTACAATTATTAATGAATTCTGGTGGCAAGTCCAACTTGTCAGCTCCAGCTCAGACACACAAAGGTTCGATCTCTCTAGAAGACAGAAAAGTGGGAGACAAGGATTCTGCAGAATTAATTGCCCAGGAACAGCCAAGCCTCAGCCCAGTATGTTTTATTTCAGTTAGCAGTGAGGTTAGGAACAGGGTAAGCACAATCTTAAGACGATGTATGCTTGCCTCACCTCAGGAATCCTGATTCTGCTCTTGCTCGTTGCAGGCAGGTTTGAACCATTCAGCAAGGAGAGACAAGTACTAGAAGCAATCTCATGACACAGTAGAGAGGACATTCCCTGGGAATCCTCCTTTCAAAGAAAATCAACCAAGCGCTTCTAATCCTCTTCCTCACGAGCTCTACCATCTCGATCCACATCGCCAAGTCACTTCACGCGTTTTTCACTGCAGTTCTAAGAAGGCACGCACCACGTTTGGCCTGGCACGCAGCGCAGCAAGCACGCACAGAGCAAGTGAGCAGCACTGCGCAAAGGACCCAGGAACCTCAGCTCAGCAACGGGCAGCTCTTAAAAGGCCCCCCACAAAACGACAACAAAAATAACTCTGGCACCAAAAAAGCCTCGATTTTATCAAGTCCAGTGTGCAGGAGAGAAAATAATCACTTCTGAATGACCAGACAAATAGTGGCTGAACTAACAAATCCTGCTCAAGAATGCAACCAGCATAAGTGGATCTATGAAAGACTCATGATTTGTTTCTTCATCAACAGTGGAATTTACTGTTATCCCCTACGAAGGCCAAATCAACCAAGCTGAGGAGCACACGAAAACGGAGCGCTTGGAGGGACACTCTAGACCACACAGAGCTGCAGCTCTGCCACTTCTCCCTGAACAGCCAAAAGGACTTTTCCTGATCGTCACTCCTACACCAAACTTCCACCCGCAGTCACTTCTGGTGTAGTTCCCTCTCCCCACATGGGTGTAGCTGTGCTGGAGGACTGCTGCCTCCCAGCTTGCAGCCACCCCAACTGTGCTCAGCCAGCACCGCGCGCCAAGAAGGACAAAGCTGACGATGGGGACAGGAGGAAAATCCAGCCAGTGGAAATACTGAATATAGAAATCTCTTTGGCTGAGGTGAACGTGGGAAAAATTCTTCAGGATGAGCGTCACACGTAGTGAGTTCTGCCAGATCATTACTCTTGTAACACAAAGGGGAGAAACACCAACCCTGAGTTTCCTTACATTGATTTGCCTCCTTTATCCCAGACCTCTGAAGCACCAAGTAATTTAGTAGTTGCTATAGAAACTACCAGATTTTATTGAACTGCCCTGAAAGGGTCAAGAGATAGCATCCAAGTGGTACATTTTGAATTATTTCCCTGCTACACATATGCTTCATTTTAGTTGCCCTCTACTTCTCTGCTTTGCTGTTCGAAGGCTATTTACACTGACTCCACAGCAGGTGCCATACTGCAGGGGGCCTGCAACAGGTAAATCCAAAATCAGCAATGGTCATGCTCTAATAAGCTGTACAATTCCTCACGCAGAGACCCGTCCCAAGTCTGTTTTCACGCACATTTCACCAGTTTCTGCACTTAATAATTCACCTTTTCCACCCCAGCTCTGTCACTCTCTCTTCCCCCCATCCCCTCTCATTTATGCTTCTGTTAATGTAAATGTGCAGACTCCATCACTACGCATCGCTACGACTTCAGACTGTTGCCTGAACACAGCCAGCATTGCTGTTCTGTGAACTCCTTGTTATTACCTTTTGTCCTTGCGCACAAATAAGTATAGAACTTTAGTACTAACAGACAAACCACGCAGAATATCTCCAAAATAGCAAAGGTTGGGTATTAGGAAGAATTTCTTCTCAGAAATGCAGTCATGCACTGGTGCAGGCTGCCCAGGGAGCGGTGGGGTCACTGTCCCTGGGGGTGTTTAAGGAAAGGGTGGGTGTAGTGCTTCAGGACGTGGTTAGTGGGCAGTACTGGTGGTCAGTGGATGGTTGGACTGGGTGATCTTAGAGTTCTTTTCCAGCCTTCATGATTCTATGAAAAATGCACTTACCTTTTCTTGCATCACAAACCAGCTTTAGAAAGCATTATCCTGCCTTAAATAAAGGAACCCATGTTCCTAAATCAATTGCCTTCTCTCAAAAATCCTATCTAACCCCTTCAAACATGCTTTTTGTTGTTACCTCGTTTATTCTCAAAGACACTAAAGCTTAGCAACTTAAGGCTCCACAAACCCTTCACATTTCTCCATTTTGATATTACTTTTTAAGTGCTGAGACAATTTTAAATGGAGCACGGCAGAACACGAGATCAAACACGACGCGTCGGTTGACTTCATGTTACCCTGAGAGCACCACACATGGCAGCTCTGAAGAGCTGGCTAATTGCAGGAGCTAGCCCGCCTTCCTCGTCTGATCATTAGGGGAGCTGGCTTGCAGGAAAACTCCACAAATTAATGATATCAGAGTATGTAAACCTGGAGCAGAGCGCTACCAAGCTATGACAAGAATCTGAAAATGTCACAGTGCCCGAGGTCCTACAAATAAAGAACACATTTTGCCTTGTAATAGAGTTTTTCTCCCATGCTATGCTATGCCAAATCAAGAAAACAAGGCAGTCCACACCTGACAAGCAAAAAAAACCAACCAAGAACACTAGACTCTTCTCTTAAACACACAGTACTCACCAATGTCCTTGTTGTATAACAACAGCTCTGATCTGTTCCTATTTCTAGGAATATTCATAAAATCCTAGAAACACTGTGGCATTAAACCAAAACCTACTGCCTAAGCACAGTCTTGTGAGCTAAAAGTACAACTGCTTGCTTTTTAGTATGATGTATTTTCAGTAATGGCTTTTCTTCAAACGTATCCTTTACTCAGGATATAGACTTCATGCTTTATTAAATAATTTTCACCACTACCTTTGAGAATACTAAATTCTTGAAGTATGGGGAGGAATAGGGTACTGAAAAGAGTAAGTTCAGCTGAAGAGCAGATTGGAAGATTTGAGATCTGTAAATTAGCCACTGGCCTTTTGCTTTTCATCCTACACATGAATCAACTCAGAGACTAATTTTGTTGCCCTAGATAGCTCTTGGGATTTATCAGATGTAATGAGGAGTGCTGGACTCTGCAAGCACTAGAAAGGGAGAAAAAAAGGAAAAAAAAAAAAAGGAGAGAAAAAAGAGGAGGAAAAAAGAGGAGAAAAGAGGAAAAATGAGAAGAAAGAAGCAGGAGGCTTCTGAAGATGGGAGAGAGGAGGATCAAGATGGCCAAAAGTGCAATGGGATCAAAAAGCAAAACAGCACAACTCAGTCTACCCTGGAAATCTGCAATAGATAATATAAATTCAAAGGCACCTACACACCAAACACAGCAAAGCCGGCAGGATTAAAATCAATTCTCAACCACCAAAGACTTATCCACATCTAACAGTTCTGACGCAGCCCACATCGATACCGACTGACCTGGTGACATAAGTAATTACCTCCCAGTTCATCCTCTAAATGACAGAAGAATCCTTCCTAGCTGAGCTATTCCCCTGAGCATCTCTCTGGGAAGAAAGGGCAGCGTCTCAGGAGCAGAGCAGTGTGCTTCAGCATTCCCACAGGAAGGGCAAGCACTCACTGATGAATTTCCCTTTCCACCCGTGCTTACGTTAATTTTGTGAAGTATCAGATTATTTGAAGAAAAAATATATTTAATGCAGAGCACACTTGGCTTTGATGAGAATCGATGTTTTCTGTTAGTTTTATTAAAGAAACATCTCCACCATTTAAATGAAAAACAGAGAAAGGTGAAAAATGAAATCTGCAACGCTGACCAGATGCTCCCTTCTTTCTTGCTCACTAAACACACCTGGGACTTCACTGTCACTTGTCTATAAGACATGCTCTTTGCTTTTGGTAGCTGAACCTTGCTAAGCATCCAAAAAAGAAAATGTCTTTTATGAGCACTGTGAACTTACATAATGTCATACATTCCCCGGGGTAACCAGCTCTATACCACATTCCTTATCATCAGTCACAGCAGAGAGCAGCCTGTCATCGTGGTTCATAGCATTAGCTAGGAGGATTCTGCAGAGGTAGATTCTTCAGTTAACTGTACCATAAATACGCAAAAGCTGGGAACTCTTGCTTGAAACACAGAACAATCAGGAAATACCTTTTTCTGAGAAGGTGCTGCTTCCACAGCAGCATGACAGAGGTTATTTTGAGCTTGCTGCTTCGACTGGGTTCAGCTGTAAGTAATTAAATTTAGTCATAGAAGTCTGATCTATAAATGGAACCTACAAAAGCAATTACCGTAGCTTCCATTAGATTGGTAAGCAATGGCAGCTCTGTTTGATGTAAATTTAAAGAAACATCGTTTATACCGCACGAGAAGTCACAGTAACTCAATCTCCTTGCAGAGATTTACTTCCAAAGTTACACTTTACAGCGAATATAGTCACAGGTTACACATCTCAGCCATGCCCCTTCCAGTTTAACAGCCTCACAGGCGAGGAAGGCCATCCTATAACACGATTTAAAGTGACTTTTTGGCTCCTGCTACATACCAGGAACCAGAATGAAGGAAAAAGCTAAGTTAAACATGCAAGAGACAGGGTGAGTAAGCATCAAGATGTTTTAAAAATGTATTTTGTACTCTTTTTGCTCCCGTTGGAATCAAGACTATGAAAAGTTGATGGAGCTGTGAACAAGCTGGTATCTCTCAGCCCAGATACACATTAACTTGTCAAAGCTCTGTTCTACAGGTCAACAATTTCAGCATGGAAACAGAGCAAATGCATGAAGGCACTGAAACACTTTGAACAAGCAAAATAGTTGAGAAGAATTCATACGACTCTACTGTCACACAAGAGCCATGAATCTTCCTACCAAGCTGTGTGCCTTGGGTCCCTCCACTATCAACCATGGGAGAAGGAGAACAGCTCCTTCAGACAACGTGCCACTGCTCCTGCTGAGGACCTAGGAATTTCTAATGCTACTGAAAAATCATGCCTCCACCTAACAGGATTTTTGGGGAAGAGAAGGTGAGGTTCTTCTCATTTCTTTGTTTTGAAAAAATATTAAAAAAAAAAAAAAAAAAAAAAAAAAAAAAAAAAAAACAAAAGCGAAGGTGTACAGGCAACCAGTATTCAGTCATCCCATGTGTACGCTGTCTCCTTCCCTAGTAATATCAACACATTGCCTTCCTCCAGCCAATTATAAAAAATAAAACAATACAAAGAAAACACACTACAAATAAACTCTGTTGTTTCCTATTATGCCAAGGCCTGTTGGACTCAGCAGCCTTCAGGTTTTGCACACTCCCTGTTTTCAGTTCCCTGCTCTTGATCTGACCAGTTCCTTTTACTTTTCATACTCTGATTTAGGTATATCACTCTCTCATCCAGCAAGGTCTGTGGAACCAAGGACAAACGTTACAAAACAGGATGTCTCTTTTTAGCATTATAAATGCAAATATTTGTTGGTCTCCTCCTCCGTCACACAGGAAATTCCAGGCTTCTCTGTCTGTATGCACATGGCACAGACAAACAACAAGAGGCAGAGGGACAGGAACAGTGACAGTTTCCCACACTCGGTAAGAAGTCAGGACCATCTCTGCACATTCACTCACCCAACAGCTGTGTATCCAAGGCTGTGTTGATGCTCAGGTCAGGTAAAGTTTGTTCTTTTCGGTCAGTATAACTGCTCACACAATAGATCTTCCTTTGGGGGATGGAAAGCTGAGAGAAGTAGCATATCAAACAATCACGCTGACACATCATTTTGTGACTGTGTATTTGAAAAGCAACTGGAGAATTGGTGTAGTAATCCAGGGTAGAAGCAGCTGCCAGCCACAATGTCCTCAATGAGAGCACCTCCTCTGTACACAACACAGCAGTCTGCCAACTGCAGACATTTTGTGCCATACAGAGCGTGTAACCCCACGGCCTTTTATCACTAATCTACCCTAGATGGGGATGTAGCAGTTAAATACAGATTGGAGTTGCCCAAAATGTTTCTTCCTTCTGCTATACAGTCTCATTTTAAAAATGACAATGTAATTCCACAGCGTCTGAAGGTTTAAATTTTAATCATTTCCCCTTTGCCCTTTCACACTACTGCTCCCAAAGGAAATTCATCTTGAAAGCATCACTGTTTTTCAGGCACCTGAATCAATAAGCCCCTATTCTGAAATACACAATAGCAAGGGAAGGCATTTTCCCTATTACTTTTAAATACACATCCCTACCCTACATGCATACATCAACTCTCAGGCACACCTCACACAGCCTGCTACGTGCTCCCTTCACTTCAGATTCATGCACGCAGTGGGTGTGAGAAGACAAGGAACTGTACCTTCCAGCGAGTCACAGAGGTGGTGTGAGTGTGCCGTCAGCAGCGCTGCACCGTTTGCCTCATTGCTCCCTGAGCTCCTCCTGCCTGGGAGCTGAGCATGGCTTTATGAAGGCAGCCCCCCACTCCCCCACAGAGCAAAAAGACACAGCAGCACTGTACGTTGCAAGACGATGGGTACAGTTCTGAACAAACGCTGTCCAAACCCACGCAGCAGTCAGCCTGTCAGCCTCACAGAAGCCTGACATACATGCATCTCTTTTTATTGTCATACCCTTCATCGTAGCCAACCTTCAGCTCGGTGCCGCGTGATCCCCAGAGACCACCACCACTTTTCCTTCAAATACCCTTAGAAGAGCTTTTGAAGAAGCACTAAGCGGGGACTCCACCTTCCCTTAGAGATAACTAAGTCATTCAAAGCCAATTCTCTCCTGAAAATCCCTCTTGTTCTCATAGGAAGGCCTGTACTTCATGCCTCACAGATTAACCAGAAGGGCTTTGCTGGCCCTAGGCTCCCAGAGGCAATTAGACACTGAACAGCCCACCTGCTGCCTGCATCAGACGTGGCTTCACGCTGCCTCTAACTACCAAGAGGTATTCCTTCCAAACGAGTCACTACTGCAGCAGTGAACTCAGCCCTGCCTCTGGAGACAACCTGCTGATCACGGGACAGAACATGAAGCAGGAGTTAGCGTGACAGTATAATGAGGCGAATCTCATTTCTGTAACAGCAGAGACTATGCGATTCAGTGAAATCACCTCAGTAAGAGGACTCGACTCAGCTCACAGGGATGCTCAGCATTCAGTTCTCTTCAGTGCTGATGGTTACGTTAGAAATACACTCTGTCTGTACAGAAATGCAAGTTGTTAGTTGTCAGCATGAACAGAGCAGCCTAAACAGCAAGTCACTGAACTGCATGGCTCCTCCAAGGAAAGGCAACTTGCCTCCCCAAGGTATGCTCCACAGTACTTCAGCATAACTGCAAGCCAAAAGAAGGGTTCACAACCTGCTCTCTGCAGCCACAGCTGGGTGTGTGTCAGTGACGTTCAGCTGATGGAATTGGAAAGTACCCAGGAACGTAAAGGGAAAAGAAAAAAAGCAGGACTGAGAACTAGCACAAAGGTGAATAGGACATTATTTGTATACTATCTTATGAAACTATGGGAGAGGTAAGAATCTAACTGCCATGAGGTGCAAGAGAACAGTTGATGCCTGGCAGGAGGAGTATTTTTAAAGGAGAGTCTTGGAAAACAGCATGCAATTGCTTATTCAGAAAGTCCTAGATCCCACTTTTATATCTAGGCTGCAGTCCAAACCTCTGCATCAAAGTGACACGGCTACTGACCCCGTGCAGTACTTACTTCTTGAAATCCCAGATAACTGCAGAAGAACAAACGGTACAGACAGATGACCTCTATCAGCCTGACTATGCTAATCCTGGATCCTGGAGGGCCAGCTAAGGCCTGCTTCTCACTGCGTCCTGCAGCTCGGCGAGTCCCACCTAACCCAAAGGCCCGGCCCTGAGGCCAAAGGAACACGCAGCCCAACAGTGATTCTTCTGCCAATCTCAGTGTTACTCTTCTGCCTCTCTCTGGAGCGTTTCATTTGTGTTCATCACTAAATCAAAAAGCAGTAGCTTAACACATTGTGTTCAGAGCAAGAAACAATTAAATACTCCTATTGTTTGAAAATTGCCCCAACTCTAGCAGCTGTTTCCCCCTTGCTAATGTATTCCCATTCCCCCCACACCATCCCAAGCCTAAATAAGCTCTCCCCAACCCTTCTCTGTTAATACACACTCAATAATCTCAGACTTTCATGTTCCTCGTCCGCTGTCAGTTATCCAAATGATACAAATTTAGCTGCTTTGATCTTTCCTCATACATCAGTCCCTCCAGGCCCCTAATCACTTTTTTCACTCTTCTCTGAACTCCCTCCAGTAATGATGTGATTCTAATCCTCAGAAAGGAGAGCCTTTGGCTCCAGTTGTTCGCACAGATGCGAGCAAACTAATTCGCAGAGACTTCACAAGCTCCGCGCGCACTGCTGTCACCAGCCGCCACGCATTAAACCGTGACACCGCCACAAAGACGGAATTGTCTCATGAACACCAGACACCAGAAGCAGAAAGAACACACAATGGAAATGGAAACGACCGACTCGCAGCGTTCGCGTTTCAGCGGGAAGCGATACGAGCCCCGCTCATCCTGGTAACGCACCTGGCAGCCCAGAGAGGAGACGATGCTATTAATATTTCCGCTCATTTTTGCACAATAGTGGAAACCAAAGAGTGCTGTCAGCAGGAAAGCCTCAGGGGAACACGACTGACCGGCTGATGCAGCAACTCAAGGACAGCTCTGAAGTTTCCAAATGTATAGATTTGGCACTGAGTTAAAACCAAACTTTTCTTTACCTGTTTCTTTATCTATTTAAATAGGGTAGCTGACAGAAAATGCGTGTTAGCGTGCAGTAGGTTGGTACAGCTGAAACAGAAGGAAGCCTAGTGCTTGCCTTCCACAGTCAGCTTTGTATGCTGAACTACACAGAGCACTGACAGAGCGCACAGGTAGCACACGTAACAAAAACACGAAGGAAAGAAACTGGGGACACTGGACACAAAACCCAGTGCAGGCAATTCAATACAACTTAAAAGCCGTCACGAAGTAACAAGCTCTAATTTCACCCGTTACAGTTTGGAAATGATGTTAAAATTAAATACAAAAAGTAAAATTGAAAATATTTCCCCAGAAACTCAGCACTCCAATTTTCATTTCTAAAATTTATTTTCCTGATGCCTGTTTCTAATTTTCATAGCTTAAAAGCTATCGATTTTTATTTAAAAATGCTCTACCTGTTGTTAAGAAATACTTTCACCAGCGGTTCACTGGCTGACTCAGTAGCACATCTTCATGGTTTAACAGTTCTTTTTTTCCAGAATCAGATTCACAGAATGGCTGAGGTTGGAGGGGAGCTTAGAGATCCCCAGCCCCACCCTTGCCCTGTGCTGGCTGCCCCCCAGCTCAGGCTGCCCAGGGCCCATCCATGGCCTGGGGCACCGCCAGGGATGGGGCACCCACAGCTCTGGGCAGCAGTGCCAGGGCCTCAGCGCCCTCTGAGGGAAGAATTTCTTCCTGACACCCAACCTCAGTTTCCCCTCTTTTGGTTTAAAGCCACTCCCCCATGTCCTGTCACTATCAGACCATGTAAAAAGTTGCTCCCCTCCTGCTTGTAAGCGCCCTGCAAGCACTGGAAGGCTGCAGTGAAGTCTCCTCGGAGCCTTCTCTTCTCCAGGCTGAACAGCCCAGTTCCCTCAGCCTTTCTACATAGGAGACGCCCTGCAGATATACCAGCTTTTTTTTTTTTTTTTTTTTTTTATTTCTTCCCCTGCAGCCCCTGAGACAGAGAGGATCTGCAGATAACTTCCTTGTACAAATTAAGAACAAACTTGTGTTCCGCATGCTACTTCCACACATTTTTACTACAACCACGCTGCAGCGATGCTCCAGCTTCTGCCTCTTCTCTTGACCTGCCACAGAACAGCAGGGACACGCAGTTCCCAGCTGCCCTGGCCAGTCCTGAACTTTGCTGCTGTCACCAACAGGCTGTATCAGGCAGGTTGTAAATGAGATGGAGGAATAATGCCAAACAAAGTGCACAGCTAAACTTGGGATACAGGGAAAAAGGAATGAAATTCATTAAGGACATTTGTACCTTTGAACCACATGAAGTCATGGCTGCTTTTGTTTCTCTTTGACACAATAAATCGAGAAGAGAACAAAGAAGCAGCATATAAGCACTGACGGCGGCTTCAAAGAGGTGGTCATACCAGTGCCAGTACTCAAGAGACTCAAGACCATTAACCAGCTGAAATTAATCCTAATGCAGGGAATCTTGGGATAAGCAAAGACCTGGCAGAAACCTGCAGGTGTCTGGGGACAGCACACAGTGTCACTGGGCTACAGAGAGGGAGAGAAGGGCACGAGGCTCTCTTCATTTCAGTGCCAGGCTGCCCAATTGGAAAAGGCCAGCTGGACTCCTAGGACAGCCAGGAATCCTTTCCTACAGCTAAATTCAGATGTACCGACGACCAGCAAACTGAGAGGCATCACAGAATGTTTCCGGGAAACACAAGCACACTTTAATGGAATGAAGAGTTGAACAGCGAGGTATTTCTGCTGCTCGCCTCACAGGGAAGTGATCCAGGTCACAGAGACGCACAAAATCTGCACCTGGTTCACTGACCTGATTAACGTACAGCTCCACAAACATCTGTACCGGTCCTTCTGGCACAGAAAACATCACTGAAGTGGAACATCCTGCAGGAGCACTAACAGTATAGATTTGGTTACCATGAAACTACAGTCTGCAAGGCAGTCAGCATCTCCAGAGCGCTCCTCAGGGCTGTGTCCAAGCGCTGCCTGTGGCAGACAGCTCCCAGCATACCAAGTCGTGCCGGGTATCTGGCAGCTAAACAAGTTTCCAGGTCACACAGGAACACCGAAGCCTGCTCATTATGTGCTGGTACAAAACACAAGAAAACGCAAAGCCATCAGACAAAGGATTCCAACTTTGCGCTGTCTTTCTCATTGACTTAAGTGTTCTTCTAGTTACGCTACATTAATCTCTCATTGATTGGAGATGTGTAAGTGCTGGCTTCGTATCCACTTAAACTTCAGCAAAATCTGAACTCTCTCTCCTTACTGAAAGCACAGGAAGGTGCCTTTATCATAACCCACGGGCTCTGTTTTACAGAACTTCCCATTGTACGCAGAGGGACCATGCTGAGCCCCGACTCATCCCGAAATGACCCCATTCCCTCCAGTCACCCCTCACAGCTCCACCTCCTGCTCCCACCACCACTCCCAAGGCAGGATGCCGACCTCCTGTCCTGCCACGCTGCACGTGAATACCAGGAGAAGCCTGATGCAAAAGCCAGATGTTGGAAACAGCTCAGGTTGCTGCATTTCACTGACTAACAGGGATGGAAGGAAGAGAGAGCAAGCTTCTGCTGGGCCGCAGAGCAGTACATCCATAAGCTGTATGCCCAGGAGGGCACAAACACCGCACTACGAGCACAGAGGAGATGGAATTCTTCAAAGCAGGATTCGGAACAGAGAAGTGCTGACAGAAGCAGAACGATCGGAATCACAGCAGCAGGAGCCGCCATCTCAGCGCTGCTTTAATGGCCGCTGGTGATGCGTCTCCATGGCAGCCAACACTGCAATGAAACTGCTGCCTGAGAAATTATGGGTCTGATGATGGCAGGGCCGGGAGACTAAACAACAAGCGCTCCAGCTGCAGCAGTCTGGCTTTCTCCGCTTTGTGTCTAAACGAGAGACTGGAAATAAATAGAACTGAAAACCCTCGTTGGATTCGGTCCGTCACAAAGCCCGTCACTGAGCCTCGGTGCCTTGCACCTCTCTGTTCAGATGAGGGCCCAGTGCAGAAAAGCCAGCTGCAGAGCTGTAGTCAGAAAACCCAGGATAAGGACTTCTTAGCAGGCTCAGGTGGTTCAGGGACAAGTGTGACTTGATGGCGGCTTTAAATGAGCTTTTGCACCAGTCACCAGCTTCAGTGCTGCCTGCGTCCAATCTGTCCCCAAGTATGGGCTGCTCCCTTCAAAGGATTCAATGCCGCTTCAAATGAGAACATCATTTTTCAATGAAAATCAGAATCAGGCAGCTAAATGCTTGGGTTCCAGCAGAACCTGCATCTTTCAGATGGATTCAGCTGGACATGGCGAGTCAAACAGCAGCAGACACGGAGCAGGGACACCCCTCGTATACCTTTGCTGATAATCAGATCCAAAATCCAGATAACAGCTGGGATAGAGTTTGACATTAAGACAATTACTGGTTTTGACACGTTGTACAAATGCCACTAGGCATACCCTGCTTCCAATGGGATGAATTAGTACATCTGTATATACAGCACAGATTATCTCGGGGTGATGTTCAGGTTTTCCAGTATTCACTCCAGAAGCCCCAGGCTGTGCACAAAGCAGCACCATAACAACTCCCTAATCTTGCTAACACTGCTTCTGGAGTCATCTGCAAGATCTAGGGCCACTTATGCTGCAGTGAAACAGAAGTCTCCATGGAGGGTACAGGTTAACATAGGTAGCACGAGCATCTGTAATGGAGTGAAGCCTAATTTTAGCTGTTTATTGGAACAAAAACATTAATCAGTCAATGTTAAGATGATTAATGCAATAAGATTAAAAATAGAAAATCTATTCACCTATTTAAGAAGTAAACGCCGTACCTGGCAGTTAATCAATCTTTTATGCCTCGAGTCTTTAGATGCTTTAAGCAAACAGCAGACTAATTCTCACAGCCAAAGGCAATGCATGAAGACCACCTGAACAGCAGCCGTCCTGCTGCATCAGAAGCCATGTACCTCCTCTGTAAATTAGAGGGGAGTGCCACAGACCACCACAGCAACAGCAGCACCAGACCAACTGCAGCCGCTGCGGTGAGCAGGACCTTGGAGGAAAATCTGAGCTATTAAGAGGCAACAGAATCAGGCAAAAAACCAACAAACTGGGCAAAAAAGTAAATCAGCACCTGGAGTGGCAGATTCTGCTTCGTGTATGTATCATAACAACTATGAATTCATGAAGTTTTAGTCACAAATCTAAATTCAATCAGCCCACTCTGTGTACATGCCTGCCATTCAGCTATCACACTTAACAATTTGCTACATGTTGTGATAATAATTGGAAAGAATTTTAATGATGCCTCAGGAGACATGCCTTCTCCAGCGGACAGAGACACGCGGTCCATCTGCATCTTTCAGCCCCATTTTCCTCCGAAGCATTATTCACATCAGCCATCCTACTACACAGAGCAATCCTCCAGGCTGCAGTAACTCTTAAAATTTGGTGTTTATCGTTTCCTGCTTTTAAAGCCACATACAGAACCAACCAGGAATGCGAGAGCCCAAGGATGACCTGCTCGGAGACAGTGAACCCCAGATGTGAAAAAAAGAAATGCTGGAAATGCCAGGAGGCCAGTATTTCAAAAATGCCCATTTAGGGAGATGAGGAACACTGTCACCTTGGCAAAGAACATAGCTCAATGCACAACATGTACGTGAAATTCCAGCGCAATCCTAGCACTAATAAAAATGCTCAATTATGAGATTGTAACATAAAAGTATAAGAACATGATCAGGCAACTGCAATTAACAGCATCATTGTGCCTTGCACTTTTCACACGTAACTGCCCACTGGATTTTGAGGCAGGGGAAAAAAAAAGTAAAAAGGATTAGCTCTAAGTATTTACTTTGAGACTTATCACAGATGGTTTTCCTAACAGCAGAACTGGAATTGGAAGAAATAATGTGAAAGCAAGCTAAAGAGCTGTCAGTCCTGACAAGGTAGCATCTGCAACTGATTCTGCATCGACTGTTGAGTAGGACAGCCAAGCCTCTTACAAACAGAGCCATCTAGAAGACACAGCAGTTGCCAATGCTTTCATGGTTTGGACACTGGAAAAACAGAGACTAAGATGACAAGGATCCAGCCTCCACTGCGGGCCTCAAACTTAAGCAGAATTGCAACCAGCGAGTTACAGCCATGCCAGCATTGAGATCTTGTCTCAGGTGAAATGGATCGTATGCACTTTTGCTGCTCAGACTCCTGATCTGTAATAGCAGGTCCCAAAAAGCATTCCTCCTCTTCCAAGCCTTGTGCCTTGAAGAAAAAATAGGGAAAAGCTAATTTCTGGGGAACGGCATCAGACTGTTCTACAGAGGAACTGTAAGGAAGCTTGCCTTTTCAAGCAGGATTACCACGCCTTCCTTCTTTACTTAAGCATCATTTACTAGATCTCTGCTTACAAAAACTGCTTATTAGTCACCCGACTAATGAAGCACGTGGCTGTCCTCAGTACCAGCTGGCTCCTCTACCACGTCAGTCTGATGCAGCTGCCATCATTAACTTCCCAGGGAGAGCTCTTCCACTTCGCTGGGGAGCAGATGACAATCTGGCCCAGGCACATTCGCTCCCTGGGTGCCAATCACAGCAGTGCCTGTCAGCCTTTCAGACTGGGTGTTTGCACTGATGGTTGGGAGTACGGCTTTCTGTACCCACCAAAGCATAGGTCTGTTCCCTCGAACCACTGCACACACCTATGCTCTGGAACAACAAACCTTCAGCAGAGGGGACTTAAAGGAACAAGGCTGTGCGAGGCAGGCAGTGGGCCACCAAGTGCCTCCTTACTAATGATCCCAGAGCACTGGGATTGCTATGTAACCAAAGGAAGCACGCCGGAGTTCGGCAAAGCTGCTTCCAGCAATTCGTGGAACGCTTCTCTAAGCCATGATGCAATTAACCGCCAAGAAAGTGCTGAGGTAGGCGGAATTAGGGAGTTATAACAAATCAAGTACATAATCCTACACCATTTACATTTAAAACAGCCAAAGTGCTTGTAACTCAAAGCGCTGTAAAATGTTTACAGTTTTATTTCAGAAGATGATGTCTTACCCCCAAGCAGGACAAATGAAACAACCCAGCTTCAGAGCCAAAGCAGGAACACACTCAGAAGAGCCCAGCCCTTCGCCGTCTCACCCCCAAAGACACTGTGAACATTCAGCACCGCTGATAGAACCACAATTACTCTAGCTCTTAATTAGCGGGTCGGAAACTTGCGTCGATGTATTAGCATGGAGATCACTGGCTTCCCGAAACACTTCCACATAAAAACAAGGGTGCAAGAGCTTGGTATTCTTGATGCAGTAACAAGTTAACTGGCAGAGAGAGTAACTGCTGCTGTTTTCAAAAAAAGAAGAATGAAATCTTGTCTCTTCCCTCAGCATCAGATCAGAGACCCAACAGTATAACAGACCTCGCCATTCTCTCCCTTCTGGTCCCTTGCCTTTGCTTTCTGAACTCTGGTTGTCAGAATGTTATCTTCCCCACGCTCAGTTATTGTTCTGTAACAAAATGCAAGTGATCTCTTTTAAGCCACTAAACTGTGGAGTTTTAATTATCATAAAACTCATAAATTTTTCTGCTTTTTAAAGAGCAAAGTTGGAAAAAAAAGCCCTCACTTTCTATAGACTAGATTTCTCTAGGAGTCTATTTTAAAAAAAAATACATCAAATCCCAAATAAAAATCTCAATTCTCTTCCTAAAAGACAGCAAAGGCAAGACAGGACAAGGCCTTACGCTTAAAAGCTAGCATCAGAAACAGAACGTTATTTAACATTTACATTCTTCAGCAGTCCTGGTGTAATAGGGCATCAGCTACTGAAGGCGATGGGAGTTTCTCCAGAAGCTCAAATGAGTTTTAGATGGGGCTGCTGGGCTGAGAGTGCTGCTACGAAGCGCTCAGAGAACACTGCTGGTTAGCGAGGAAAGCAACATGCAGACCCCACAAAACGCTTTTAATTCCTGCCAGCTACGCACAACACGGAAATAAGAAAAACATATAAAAAAGACATCTGTATTTAAAAGACACAACCAACAACCCACATCATCACACAACCAGCTGCAGTAAGATGTGCGACACAGTGACCTCATGCTGAAAGATTTTGCTCATTCTAATAGCTGGCCTTAATAACATTCATTACAACAGAAAGAATGCATGACAAACGAGCGCTAGGCTTCCTTCCCAACCACTGCAGGAGGGGTCACACTTGGTTTTTAACAATGGAAACGCTCCACATTTCAAAATATCAGGTACTCATTCACAGTCAAAGCTGAAGCACAGCTGGGGCTTGTGCCTGTACAGCGATTTTCTCCCTCTAATGTAACTTTGATACCGAGATGTGTTAAATCTTTGATTTTATTGGCAGATGCTTGACTGTATTTGCCTAACCTCTGAAGCTTGCTGATTGACAGTGTTAATGTATCTTTTTAATAGATGAAAAGGGAAATGACAGCTTTTGGCTCACGTTCAAGTACATTTCTTAATAAGTGCAAAATACCCTACAGCTCAATCTGCCTTTCATACAACCTGCGAAATCCATTCTTTATTGTGCTGCTAATAACTGCTGGCATACCGAAGGAAACAGGAGCTGGACGGGAATGCTTGGCTGCAGGAGCTGCTTCACTTCCTGAAAAGCCGTTTGCTTCCTTCCTGCAATGATCCCATCTCAGACATCCCAGAAAGAAGCTGAGCGTTACTTCCAAAGCATTTCTCAGCTCCTTCTACATCAAAGTTCAGCCCCAAACCTTTTGAGAACAGCAGCTCTGCCAACACCAGGGCAAGGCTCTCGGTACCGGGGGTCTGCACAGACTGCCAGCCCCAGGGCTGCCTCCAGTCTGGGGGAACGAGGGCTGCACTGCTTCTTTTGAAAAGCACCTTCTGCTCTTCTGTGCATCTCAGGACACTCCGTGTGCTCTCTGTGACTGCTGATGGATGCACAAATGTTAATTTATTGTTGGTTACTAAAGCCTTGAGTTCCCCTCCGCACAGGGTTCATAGCTGGGTACCTTTCTCAGAGGTAGCTATGCATTCATTGTGAAATCGTTGTGTGCCATCACTGGGTAGTACTGAGGCTTTTGTGGCTTTATTTATGACATAAGCAGAAGTGGTATCCCTTCAGGCACTGCCCGGAGGCGATGCTATTGTTTGCGTGCGACATCCACATTGCTGTGATCCTGGCAGTGCTGCCAGCAAGCAGAGAGAGGTGATCCCTCCTTCTGCTCAGCACTGTGGAGCCCACAGCTGCAGTGCTGGGGCAGTTCTGGGCTCCCCAGTGCAAGAGACATACTGCAGAGTCCTGCAAAGGGCCACAAAGATGATGGAGGGACTGAGGTCTCTCTCCCACAAGGAAAGGCTGAAAGAGCTGGAACTGCTCAGCCTGGACGAGAGAAGGCTCGGGGGATCTCATCAGTGTCTATAAATATCTATAAACAAACAAAATTCCAGCCACGTTTTTTTTTGCTCTCCAATCTCCGTGGGTACTATCCGAAAGCCTCCCTAACAGAATAAAAACCTCTCTGATAATATAATTTGTTACTGACGCCCAAAGGAAATTGGAGATAGCAAGGAATTTCCTGTAACACACCATTCTTCAGTGACTCTTTTGAATAAATAGACCAAATTCAACAGAATTGACATTGAAACGTTAAGCCTAATGACAAATCTCTTTATTTTCACAAATGTCAGCTACAACAGCAACTGCTTTAAAGTAAGAGCTCTATGCACATCCAGAAGCCAAAGACAGGGCATACAAGTGTCTAATCTAATTCAACAACCGCTAGCTCTAACAGTGGGCATTTATTTTGCAGAACAGTACGAGAAAAAGGTGAATTTTAAAGGAAAACTGCTTTTCTAAGCACAGAACTGACTGTTACGAGAAGGCCTGGCTGGCTGTGCTTGGGACTCTGACCAACCAAAGCTCACTGGGATGATAAGATCGCAACAATAGAAGCCGTATTCCAAAGTCTGTTACTTCTCAAAGTCCTGCAACTGTAACATCATTTAACAATAGTAGTACTTGTGGCTAAGAAATTCCCTACTATGCCAGAACTCAAGGCTTTACAGTCTCTCAGTACTTCACAGGTGTAATTATGAAACCAGAACTCCCACAGGCAGAAAGGTACCAGGGACATGCCAAGAAAGCAGCAAGTCTGGGAATGCAGATGCTATGGTACGTGCTTCACATTTTGGCAGACTGGCAGTGCAGTTTCACTACCCAGATATGCCAGGTATGGGTCCCCATCTGAGGAAGTTCTAAGATTCACAACACAAAAATTCAAGAAAGAACTCTCCAACCATAACAGATTAACATTTAAATGGAAAATGGGATGGTGCCAACTCCTAACAGTCTGCAAAGTCCTAATTAACATGAATAACACAGCTGGATATTTTATGTATCAGCCTCCTAAGTCCCTTCTTCCTGCCACTTAAGAGTAAAAATAGTAGAATGTTTTATGGAGGTTAGTTCATGGCTGGCTAGGTGTGATTCCGTTTTAAGAGAAGGCAGAATTGCCAGCTCCTTGCCGTCATCTAGATGGGAGGCATACGGCTATTCTCCATTACTAGCGTTTGCTGAAGGAAGTCACAAGACAGCAAGCTGCCCATAGACACGCAGGTATTTGGAAGAATTAACAATGTAATTGCCTTCCCTTCCGGACTCGGGCTGCACGGTATACAAGCTGATGTTCAGCTGATACTCATCTCCTGGCACGGTAGAATTTGAGCATATCTGAAAATAATGACAAGGTTAAAGGAAAAAAAAGAAGAAAAATGGCTTAGATCAGACTGCTGTTTTATTGCTCTGATGGCAGTTGAGTACATAATGTGTTTTGGCATGCTCTTTTACAAATACATAGCATCAGAATTAATTCGAGGAGGTAGATTCCCACAGCCAGCTCCTGGTACTGCTCGATTTTATTCATGTCTCACATCAGCAGAGCTGTCAGAGAAGAGTCAGAGACGACAAGCCCCAGCACAGATTATCTCCAAGGGCTGCTCACCCACTTCTACATCACAGAACCCAGGCTAAAGTGTCTGCCCTCCCCAAGCAAGATGCGTGCCCAAGGTGAGGCTGATCCAGCTCTCCATCCAAGCAAGATCCAGGACAACTGCAACGTAGCTGCACTGAGCATCTCTGCACTGGAGCTTCTCTTACAGAAGAGAAGCAAAGACCTCCTGTGCCTGCACAGAGGCAGCCTTAATCTATTCTGGTCACTACTGCGCCAAACACAAGCGGTCTCTGCATGACTATCCCTAGTTCTGTAGCTTACAGCAATGTGAGCAGCCAGTTTGGATATAACACTGCATCTCCAGCTACATGGCCTCCCCCAGTTCCTTGGCAGCAGCTCCGGGGCAGCTAACTCCCAGCACAGAACCCCAAACCAGAGCATTCCACAACACACGTCCAGTGCAGAGGAGCAGACTAAAGTCACACCTGGACTCCTACGATGCAGTCTCAGTCCTACCCGATGATGGCCAGCAGCCTCAGGATCCTGTTTCAGAATCTTCTCCTCTTCTAAAGGACACATCAGTGTTACACTGTACACTGGAGCTCTACCTGAAAGAGCTCACTCTGCAGAGCTGCGATCACTTTGTGCTGCAGCTATGGCCAGAAGCATGCTGCTCCTTAGAGGTCAGAGTACAACTACAGACAGGCCCAGTTTCTGCATTTTATTGGCTTTTCCTCTATAACAAACTATGTTTTAACGCAAATTCAAATGGATGAGCAGGATTAAAAGGGTGATTTTAGACATACCAGCAGGTTACCAGGACTATTCAGGGTAATGTAGTGAGAACGCATTAATCTCCTAAAAGGATTCAAATGCTGCATCCAGAGCAATTCCATTCCTTAACAGGAACAAATTAAGACAATTTCCCTTGCAGAAATTTCCATAATTACAAGTAATTATCTTGTACTCCGAAACTCTTCAGTACAGCCCTTATAAAAGGGCGTTCCTATCAAATGCTCTATTTAGGAAATACGGGAGGAATTGTTTCATGGTGAATTGCTTGTTGTCATCACACTGATTAACCCGCAGTTCTGCTCTGTTAGAACACAGATCCACCTCTGATAATAACAATGAATCGCCGATCTCCGATGACCTAAAATTACATTATTATGAAAGCTTAAAAGATACAGACCTTTAGAAGTGCACACAGAGAGGAATAAACCACATTCACAAGCTAACTCAAACGAAAATCAAGTTATAACGCAGTGTTATCCAATAGAATTATTTTCTGCTGGTTAATTCAACGGTTTGAAGACAGCATTCTGACGTGCATTCTTCTAGGGCAACACGGACAAGTCTGGCAACAGCTGTTGCAGTGTTCCTAAAACTGCTGCTAACTGAAACAAAATACCAGAGGTTACAAGAAAGCGAACTTTGCATTTGCCCTTCTTGCGTGTAAGGAAAACAAACGCAGAGGCAGTAATTCCCTGTTTTTCAGAAGCAAACACATAAGACTGCACATATCTCGTCATCAACAGCGGGAACAGAGTTCTGCTGGACTGCCACTGCCTCTCCACATCTCTGCTACCATAAAATATCCCCATTTGTACTTTATTCCTTATCTTGCAATGCTAGGGCACAGAATGAAGCAAAATGGAGTCTGCTCTAAGCCCATGACAACGATGCTTCTGCAGTACTGGAAAAATCCGTGATGGAATGAGGCCGTTCATAGCATGGTATCTTCCAAGCATTTCAGACTATTGCTTCTCAAAGTTTGCTGGAGCTCATGTTCTGCTGAATTGTTACACAGTATTATTAATTAGCGTTGGCAAAGGGACAGTATTTACTGCTTGGAAAGTCTCTAAACATTCAGAGAAAGGTGGAAGTCAGTGATCCAGACACTGGAAGATTCTGAAACGCAAGTACTAAAGATGACAGAAGGCAAGTGGATAGCAAAGGAGAAAATGAGAACATTTTGTGGGGCTGTCTCCTCTCAACTTTGCGTTTATATTGTTGTATTCACACTACAGGAAGAGCATGCAGAACCATGCCGCCTGATTACATCCAGGAGACAAAGGCTTTTGATGGAAGAAAGAGAAACGCTATCTTAGATTAAAAACAACAGATAATCATACAATCATTAAGGTTGGAAAAGACCTCTAAAATCACCTAGCCCAACTGTCCACCTACCACCAACACTGCTCGCTGGCCACGTCCCTCAGTGCCACATCTCCATGGCTCTTGAACACCTGCAGTGACGGTGACCCCATCATCTCCCTGGGCAGCCTGTACCAGTGCCCAAACACTCTTTCGGAGAACAAATTTTTCCTAATATCCAACCTGAAATGCCCTGCAGTTACAAATTGAGCATCACATCCCATCAGAAAGTGTAAGGAGTGGGGCAAAGCTGACCAGGACTGCGCAGGTTTCTCTACTGGGCTTAGCAATACCTAAAATCAGAGACACTTCCCAAGCAAGTGCCAGCACTGACCAGCTTTCTTCTTCTCACCCACCCCCCACTGCAGTATGCAGGGTTAGGATTTTCCCCAAGTTATCCCACTGTACCTAAGCAGAATTTCCAGTATTCTGACTGCCATCCACTGCTTCTCATGTGCCCACGTGCCACACAGAAGAGCCTGGTTCAATTTCCTCTACAGCCTCCCACCAGGCACCTCCTACGGGCTCAGACAAGGCTGAGAGCAGACCTTACTGCTTTCTTCCTAAGGCTTCTTCCTTCAAAACTGGAAAAAAAAAAAAAAAAAAGGGGAGAAAATCAGTCATTTTCACCTGGCATGAGCAGAATCCCTGAGCTGGAAAGGCAAACCCATGAAGACCAGAGCACTTGCTCCCTTGGTAAATCCTCACACAGCTGATGCCCATATTGCCTGCGACTCACTCACCTGCACAGAAAGGAGCTTCAGGGTCAGCTAAGCTCACGCTCCTTTGCGGAAATTATTGTTCTTGCAAGCATTTCTCAGTCCTTTTCTTCTGGTTTACAGAACAACTCTCATTCCACCACAGAGCACAGAAGGAAAAGGTTACTGCTGCACAACAGCCGATGGGGAATCAGCTCATTCAGCTCCTCACGGAAAAGAATTCTGCAACCTGTGACATTTTACAAGCGATACGATACAGATTGCATTCAGCGTGTTTACCCAACAGTGCTTCTGCATGATATGCCACACAAGCGCAATTACTGACAAGAATAAGGTTGCGAAAGAAATTCTGCTGTTTCTCAAGAAACAAACAGAGATTGTCCCACAGAAAACTCTGAGCCACACAGGGAGCGGAGAGCTCCTCCCCATCAGGCAGAGGTGGATGCGTGTGGCCAGGTTAAGTGACACAGCAGACAGATAGAGCCACTCACTCGTGGTGTGCAAGGGCAGTCTAAAAGGAAAGCTCAAAAAAGAAGTCTGAGCTTTTGGATCCTGTCGACACACTGTTTGAAAGTGACAGTGACCAAGACACAATGCACATTCTGTGCACAATGCGCAATTCAAGACACATGGTACATTCTTGAGTATGTATTTAAAATCCCAGGGTAGCACTCAGACATAATACAATACCATTTATCTAAGGTTCAGGCAAATAACAGAGATCTGTTTCATTCCGTAGGTCAGGAACAAAGGGGTAGGCTGTTGATTGCAATGCTGGTATTGACAATGAATTGACTATTTCAAGAAGCTCACACCTGATGTGGTCAGTCTATGACTTCAGCCTTGCCCCATTTAGTCATAACTGAGCAGCGCACAGCTTCTGCAAAGCCCAGCAAATAGAGCAGGCAGAGGCCAGCCCTGGGGACAGCATCATGCAATGAGCACCGAGCACAGCCCTGCACCGCACAAGGAGTGGAGGGCTCAGCGCCATGGGGCAGCACACAGCACCCTCACCTGCCAGCAGAAGGCACCAGCATGCCCTGTGCACCATAGGTGACAGCTGTCTATTGATAGCACCAAACAAAGGAGTTCAGCTTCACACACAGGCCGAGCAAACTGCACGCAACCCCAGTGAAGCATGGTTTAATAACTGCAAAACCAAAAATTCTTCAACGAATAAACACCTTACATATTTCATGGGAAAAAAAATCAGGGGAAAGCGAAAGAACATGAGTGTAAATCTAATAAACCAGGCTGCTGATGCAGTGCAGCAGCAGGCACAGCTTGTACACTGACAGCTCTCGTGTTTGGATATTCCGACAGGGCAGCGGTGGGCAAACAGCCCCCTGAAGTCACTCAGCAGGAGGGAGCAGCAGCCGTACACGACCAAGGGCTGCAGGAACACCAGCTACGAAACCCGCTTTCTCATTTTGTGAAAACTGTATTGATCTTTCTATTAACAAATGGAACAGCAGTGCCGTCGCCGAGTGGTTTGCATGAGTCATTTTCCTGAAACTGCTCCGTACGGCACATGACTGCAGCACTACAAAGGCCGGGCCAGCAGAAACCCCGGCTGCGTTCACGTGAGCCTGCTGGCAGCAGTGACAAGAACTCCATCTCTGCTGAGATTTTATTGGTACAGTACCGCGGCTGAAAACAGAACCTATTCCAACACGAACAAAGTTTCTGTCACTTCGCAGCAAGAGAAGGAATTATTTTATGCCTAGGCTAATAAGATGCTCTATAGCTGAGATGGATTTGAGCTATCTTCTGAGACCTCCGCACGATCAAACCGGGCTGCCCCAAATCCAATTCACGCGGACACCAACAAGGCAGAGGAAGAAAGTCCCATCTGACACAGTGACTTCAGCACTCAGTGAGCCAGCGCTGCAGAGTGAATCCTGACACCCGAAACGGAATCTTCCAGAGTCGAGGAGCCCAGCCAGCAGCCAAGACAAATACTGCAGCGGTTCAGCCGATACTGCTGTAACCATGGCCTGGAGGGGTTTCCATAGCCGTAACCACAGAGCGAGCGCACATTCGGTTGAAAACAGTAAAAACAGACACGTAGAAAAATCTATAGCTTGTGGACATCTTAAAACTAATTTGAAGGAAGATACAGAGAGGCTCAGAAAGAGCACTGGAGCCCCCACGGAGCTCACCCTTTATCTGTTGATTCTGCTGAAGATACAATGACTTGCTACAAGAAATTATCCGCTCGAAACAAATGAAAGGAAGAGCTTCAGGGGAGCGGGATGGAGGTGAGGCGGTGCGGAGCGGGCCGGGCTGCAGAGGGCTCTGCTCGGGACACACTGCAGCACCGCCGCCTCCAGTGCCCAGCACTAACATGAGAGACGTTCTCATGCATTTCACATATGATTTCTATTTCTTCTCTGATGTAAAACACAGTATCACACATCGTGCTATAAAGAAAGAAGGAATCCTGCTGGTTCAAGCAGGTTTTTCCAAGAGAATTAAACAAAACAAAACAAAACAAAAAAGCACAGAAAACGTTTAATAGCACACAGCTGCCAGGAGCAGGGGTCAGAGCTGAGGAGGGGCGGCACCGCACGTTCACTTCGCTAGGTTTTCCCTTAAAAGAATGTCAATAAAAAGCCGTGCCAAGTGCGCCTGAAAGCCGCTCCGCGCCGAGTCCGGGAGCCGCCGCGCGGCCGCAGCGCGCTGCAAACGCAACGAGCCGACAGAGCGACCCTTCGCACGACGCTCCAAGCGTTGTTGTACGGCCACTGACCAAGCTCCGCAAACTCCGCTCCAAAAAAGCAGCCATATTAGGAAACAGCCCGAAAAGGAGATTTACGGCCCCGCAGCCCCAGCTCCGCTGGCACGGGGCGGTGCGGAGAGCGGGGGCAGCCCGGGGCGGGGCCGGCGGGACCGAAGCGGCGCGAGGGACGGGGCAGCCCCGCGGGGAGCGGAACGGAGGGGACGGGGAAAGGAGGGGCCGGGACCGCCGCGGGGCTCTGCCCCCAGAGCCGCATCGCCACTCACCTTCTTCCGGGGCTGCCATTTCATCATATTTGTAGAGCGGGGACAGGGAGCATCAAGGTCGCGCTCGGGTGCCGGCGACGAGCGCAGCGGGGCCGCAGCTCCCGCTCATGCTGCCCGGCCCCGCCGCCAGGCCCGCGG
>NC_034422.1:7950991-7986945 GCF_002078875.1 Numida meleagris
CCCGCGGGAACGCAGCGGGCGGTGCCCGGGCCTCGAGGCCCGCGGGCGGCGGCTGCGCGGCGAGGCGGCACGGGGAGATGCTGGGGCACGAGGTGCGGCTCCCACGGTGCGCCCTGCTGCTGCCTTACCCTTTCCGTAAACTACAAATCCAGCAGCGGCAGCTCTGGGGAGCTCCGTAAACGGCACAGTCTGTATCTGGGTAAAGGGAATAAGCGCCCAGAGCCAGACAATGTCCTTTGCCGTGATGCTGTCAGAAAGAAGCTTAATTTAATTCACGGGCAGATTGCAAAAAGTGCTGTTTTGACAGCACCAACAGGAGGCTGGTGAGACTACTTCTGAGTAAAGATAATTACCAGGCAAGAAAGTGGGAGCAGTGCCTGCACACCTGCCCCAGAAGGGATGGAGCAGGTGTTTTCCCAATCTTAACTCATGCTCCAATTGGCATTCCCATTATATTTTAACTTCTTTTTTCCTTGTTACTGTAAATAAATAAATAACATTGACACTATTTTCAACTCCATAGAAAATATCCAGAATAAATAACATTTCCTCCACCTCTCTCCAGCATCCCTGGCTCAAGACACCGCCTGCATCCAGGGAACCACGTGCCACCATTTCCTGCCTAGGACTGTTCTTCATCCACAGGACTGACACTGTCAGCAACAGTGCTGTGAATTCCTTTTGGCAAATGATCCATACCTATAGACCAACAGCAGAGTTTTCCACGTGTACGACAGTAATGAATAAAAACATCAGGAGGGATCAAATATATCTATGGGAGAGTACCAGTATTCTGGCTGGTTAGCACAAAGCTGCCCAGCAAAACACCAGAGCACACAGTGCTGCCTTTTCTCCCCTTCCCTGGTTTCCTGGTATTTTCAGAATTGAGACCATGGATCTGACAGTCCAGTATGTTGTACCAATACCCGTTCCTCTCCTAAGCTATTCAGCATCCTTGGCAGAAGAAAGCTGACTATAATTAAGACATATCTGTTATTAGATCTCATTCTTACAGTTCAAAGAAAAAAAAATGAAAAAGTGTCTTTTTCAAATTAATATTGATACTACAAGTAGAAAGGAGTCCCGTTGCAGATGGCTTGCTGAGCAGCCCGCATGGTATGCTAAAAGCAGATGAGATTTCAATTTATTGTGTCAGTCCACAATTCAGCAAGCAGCTCAATGGGACAGCATTCACCAGGCGCATAAGGGGTTAGAGGAACAACTTCATCTGGTATTGCCAGCCCCCACACTAGAGGTGCTTCGGGCTCAGAGTCTGCCCATGCTTTCTTTATATAAGAAAGCAACATGTAAGAAGTTCAACTGAAGGGGCCAGGGCCAACCAGCGTTATCACAGTTCACATAGCAGAGGCTGCGCAGTACAGGGCAAGAACACAGCAGGCTAGGAAAGCAATCCCAGCTCCTACAAAGTCCTCACATACCAGCTTTTCATATTCTGCTCCATCTGCGTTCGTTCCCGTTGCATTTTGCTACTGGCCTATAGCATTTGGCTCTGTTCTCCTGATAATAAAGATTGATTGTTGTACGCCACGCAGCAGTAGCATGGATCATCTTCATTATTAGGTTACTAGGGTTTGCATCTCAGCAGCTGACACTCTTCAAAAGACTGAAAATCACTTTGGAAAATACTTTGTTTAGCCAAGCAGAAAAAGCTCTTTTCGTAGGGCTATAATCCAGGCTGAAAAAAAAAAAAAAAAACCAAGGACAAGGCTTTGAAATATAAGGATATGCTTATCTGGAAAATTCCACTGCTGACAGAAAGGAAGCTGACAAAAACTAGTTGCTTAACACTAATTAGAGAGCAGTAGTATGACTGCGTTCAAAGCGATGCAGAACCGAAATGAAGATAAGGAAGAAGCCTTCAGCATTTGTAACCAGCAATGTGATTCTCAAGGCTGGAGGGGCGAGGGAGGGAACTGGCCACACCAGCTGAGAGCAGCAGCTGCCTGCCCCTAATTACAAGCTATTCATTGGCACCACAAAGTGCTCAGAGAGGTTAATACAACATTAAGGATGATCTTGTGACACAGAATCCCTGCCAAGTGCCGACACCTGATCTAGAACTTGTGAGGAATGGACCGTTGCACAGATGCCTCTTCCATGCTGGTCACGGGGAACCCAAGACACGTCTGCCTTATCTGGGGCTTTTACCCTAAGATTAGGCTGTTCTCTTAATTAATAGACCAAGTCCTGTGATAAGACTCCATCCATTTCATCTTCTGTGAAAGAAACAGTGAGACGCAGCCTAAGCCACCCTTAGGGATCCCGAATGAGAGCCCCACTCCATGCCCCATACCACAAAGAAAGAGAACAGCATACTGCCATTTCATCGTCTTTCCTCTCACAGCATAGCAGGAGGCTCTTCTGGCATCTCAACTGTGAGTTCGGGTATTTATGTATGCACATCTATACATAATAGATAGAGATGTTGCAAGGAAACAAGCATTATTACAGAGTGAGAAATAGAGAGGGCCTTGATGCTGCGCAGCCGTGGTTCAGCTGCAGTGCTGGTGTGTTCTCATCACTGGTTGGTCACAAATCTGACACAAAGCACTATATATCCTGCTATGGAGAAAAACACCATCATCCCAGGCAAGCCCAGTACATGCGCTGTCTAAAACTTCAACAAAGACAATGCACACAGAAAACAAAAATAATTTACACGTTTCCACGTGAAGAACTAGGAAGAATTCTGCCCTTAAAAGAGCAAGCCTAATGTTAACAGAAAAACCCTTCTGCAGAGAGGACAAACGGCAACAAAACTGAGAGAAAACAATAACTCATGTGGTATGGCACCCTGATCTTCAGAAGCACACAGGCTGATGCTCTAAAATATTCAAAAATAAATATGGGGGGGGGGGGGGGGAGGAATCCATATTTCTCTGCAAAAGAAAAGCTAGTTATTTGTATTTACTGGGGAACTGCCAGATCAGGATGCTCAAGGGTGAAGGGTTCAGTCACAAGGAGAGATTTTTTGGCTAGTGACTGCTTTCATCAAAAGGGATACATGCTCTTCCATGAGGCTACCACATCACATTACTTTACAGCCACAACGTTACCTCTAGGTAATATATTTCCATAGCTCATTAGGCAGGGAACACATTCTAAATTTTAACTGTCTCTTACCAAGGAAGACGGTTGCTTTCTAGCTGTTAATTGTGACTTACCGTCTTAAGAAGCTTCAGCTGGGTCACTGTGTGATTACAAGCAGAAAAGAAAACATGTTTGGGTCCTGCTTCTCATTAGGGCTTCCACTTCCCTCCCTCCATAGCAAGCACAATTACTGCTGCTATGGAGACAAGTGTAATTTGATCAAGATGTGGGTCCAAGTAATACAGAGGGGTAGAAGATTTACCAAAATACATCCTCTTTGCTATGTGCCCTTCTTGAAGTAGGGACTTCTCCAAATTTTCCCTTGCTGACTTTCATCACCATCTGCTGTCCCAAGTGAGAAATTCAAAGAGTGAAATAAATCACTGGTATCTATCTACTCCTTGCTTCACATTGCAACAGTCAGGCACCTGATCTGCCCATCTCTGCAGGGACTGTGGCTATGACAATGTCCTGCCATCATCTTAACACCTGTTGCATTCAGAGAGCTTGGCATCTTCCAACAGAAAGGCTCGATCTCCTCCTCTTTCTCAAGGATATTTCTGCAGATTCTGAAAGAATGTAGCTTGAGTTTGAAAAAACTTTCTTCTACACCAGAGCACTGAAACTTTGCTTTATTTTACATGACATGCTATCTATTATTTACTAGTGGTAAAAGCATCCGCACAAGAGACACCTCCCCAGTCTTTTGGAATAGTACTTTTTCTAAAGATCCACAATGCTCCATGCCAAGAAGGGACAACAGAAGAAGGAGAGTACTACTGTCTGGGCATACTCAGAAGGTACTGATTGTAACTAGGGAAGGATGGCCTTTCATGTCCCAACACCTGGTAACTGGAGCAGATTCATGATGAGTCACTGCCATCATCCCAGGAGAGCAGTTAGTATCAAAGAACTACATTTCCAAACTGAAGATGTAACATTCAGATTCTTTTTAAGCAAGGAAGCCCAGACTGCACCGTCGTCCTTAAAACTGAGATTTCTGCGTACCTCTTGCTGACTTCAGTTTGTTGTTTCCCTAATACCTCCATATCCCATAGCCACTTTTGGCTGTACACTGCGGGGGCTGCAAGGGGCTTTGAGCACAGAACAGGAAAAAACAAACACCTGAGAGGAGGAGACCGGTCACAAGAACCAGAAGTCAAGGAAATTAGCTGTTTCTTTAGCACCAATGCTGATTTGAACAAATGGCTTCATGTGAGGCCAGGCTGTACTTAGAGGCTTCTGGTCAGATCTGCATTGCTGTTTCAGAGTAGACACAGCAGAAGTTCTCCCTTGCCAGAACTGCAGAAGCATCCTGTCCATACGAAGGCCCCAGCTCTGCGCGATGTCCCTACTGTCCAAGTTTAAATGATTAAATGAAATATATATATACACACACATATTTACATATAAGTTCAACTCACATTTCACTTCTCATTTCCTGTGCCAGAAACAGAGTCTGCAGGACAGGGGGGATATGGGAAGGAAGAGCACAGGGCAGCAGCACCGGGTACCAGCACCGTGGTCCTCCTGCCCTCCCCGCTCTCTGGTTGCCAGGCAACCCCAGCCATACTGGATGGGCCTTTTAGCCAGCAGCAGCTTCAGCCATTACCATTTATTGGAAAATATCTACTTAAGAATGAAAACAGGCATGGCTAAAGCAGAAAAGCCTGCTCTTCTGTAGCACCTGGATCACTCTGTGGGAACTCTGGAGGTTGCAGTTTGTCTATATTTCAGGTAAGCACCTGAAACATCTGCGCTGGGACTCTTTGGGCTCTGTTTGAGTAGGCTTTCATTAGTTACTCAGCACTGGGACTTCGCATTTTTACTGTTCCAGTCATTTTTCATCTGTCTCACTACAAGAAGCCACTCTTCATGCTTTAAATTCAAACTGTTTTTGCTAGAAACAAATTGCAATAAATGGTGTTTTGCCTTTTTGCATTCAACAACTGCAAGACTAAACAAAGCCCCTTTCAATTAAGAAACTGACTTCCCACCCTGACCCTGAGTTGCTCTGGCATCTACTGGGGAGATCCTGTGTCTGCATACAAACACCCAACAGCAATATGGATGGCTGTAGTAACTTTAGTAACTGCTCCCAAAGCAGTGTTCTAGACAAACCTGAAAGCGATGAGAAGAATGGAAAAATGGAATAAATGAAACGAGCCAAACTGCCAGCATGTAATCCCAGTGCAGTGCTCACACACCTTGAGAGAGCAAGGAAAGACAAAAGAAACTGAAGAAGAATGAGCCTACGGACCTCCTTTGCTGGGGGGAAGAATCTTGGCACGTGACTAAGCAAGAGGCAGGTAACGACACAAAAAGAACAACACTGTGGAACAGGAACACACTGCGTTCACTAGTCAGCGAGCTTCAGAACAGAAGAGGCCTTAAAAAGAGATTATCAAGTACAGAAGGCTAGTAAAGAAAGCAGAGGGATAATTTAAAGAGAACGGCCACAAAAACAAAGGCATCAATCCTCAGCCCACCCAGGGGCCACCTCCTCTGTAGGTACAATCTTCAGCAGAGGGCTGTAGGAAGATTCTTCTTCCTGGAGAGATACTGCCAAAGAGTTTGCCACCAAGGGGGAGGATGAAGAAATCTGAAGTAGACAGAGCCCACCAGTTCATGAAACAATCCATCTCATGACTATGTACATCAAATGTTGTCTAATAATTAGTCAGTTACCTAAATGTACAAGTGCAACACAAACTGCTTTGATAAATACCTTTTCTGGAGCTCACAGGGATCTCCTAAAGAGAAAACAGGGGGAAGAAGTTACAGAGTTTTGTCACGCTGCATATTGCACTTGTCCTGCTTTTCAGGACACAGAACTTAACAGAAATGTTTTATTTAAAATTCTTCTTCCTACGAAAAGGCTACACAATAAAGCTATTGTATTGCAAAGGATCTGTTTTGTCAATTCCAAATTTCTCTTCTACACAGTGGAAATGGCAGTATGTTATAACACCTATTCTACTCTGAGCCCTGAGATTCTCAAGAAAAAATCCTGTAGCAGTCAGAAACAGCACTTACAGCTCTCTAAGGAGTCTTCTCCTGTGATTTACAATGATAGACAGTTCTACTGCTGAACTTTCGTGTAAAATATGGAAGAGGAATTTCGTTTGTGTCTGTTCACATTTTCAGTTGGGAATTCATGAATAAGAAATGTGACAATTCATCCATATTCAGTATCATCTTTTCACCAAGTCGCAGTATGCTGAAGCTGTACAGGAGCTCTTTTCTCTGTTAACAGCACTATGAGAAAGAACAAACTTAACTTCTATACAATGACAGAGTGTCTGCAGATACACAGCCAACAAGCTCTTAGAAAAAAAAAATCAGATAAATCTTCAGAAGGATGATCAAGGAGCAGCTATTTCTTTAGGCTACCGTTAATGTGAAGAACGGCTTCCCTCGCCGTGTCTGAGATAACTACCTTTAAAGTGCCAAACAACCGTGACGTGCTGTAAAGCATCACTGGAGTCATCACAGCAGGGACAACGTGCACTCTGAGGGTCTACATCTCAGATTCGTGCTGCTGGAGAAACGTATGCAGATGGAGTGTTAGCTTATATTGTCCTCACTACTGACCCCACCATCAGCCTGGCTCTCTTCACAAGAGGCCAGCAACGAGTGGACATCAAATCCTACGGGGTGCAGCGCGCTCCAGCGCTCACAGGACCTGTTCTTTCCAGGAGTGCTCCTATCAGATGAGTGGATATATGCAGTGCAGTGCACTTCACCATCCTGAAGAAGTGTTTCTGATGCATTTTCATTTAACTTCACTACTTTGAGCCGTTAGCTTAGAAAAGCTCGTGAAAATCAGAACTGGAACACTCAGTGAGCGGAGCGAGATGCAGTCAGTTTTGTTCTATGACGGACAGGCCGGCACCCTCCTACATCACACATCTATTCAGAACCTGACTCAGAACATTTCTCAGCATAAGCTGTGAGAGCACTGAAGAATAACTAGGTCAGCTGTAGGACAAACATGGCTCCAGCCTAAAAATACATATGAACATAGCTGGGTGACTTAACATCTGGTTTTCAAGCCTCCAGCACTGGGAGAGCACGAGACTTTGAGAGGTATTACACTTTTTCTACATGGAGAAAGAGTAAGAGCCAACCATGTAGCAATTTCCATCCAAGCCTGATAAGGGAAGTGTGAGGGAAGCTATTTGCAAGAAATAAAAATAAGAAAATAATCAAGCTGCATCTACGTAAGTGGTTACTGGTGTTAAAAAAAACATATATTTTGAATACATTTTAAAGAAAAAATATTTAGAAGATTACGTAAACAGAAGAGTACTCTACAGTTATGTTTGCAATCAGCCTCTTTTCTTACTAAATATTTATTGTGAGGAGGCTCTAAATAAATTTTTGTGTTTGCTCCATGGCAAGCTCAAAATTACAACCACAGCCTTGAAGACTCACATGCACTCCTTTTTACTCCCTTTTTCTAACACACATTTTGCGCTTTTTAGAAGTGAGATTACAAATGAGTATTCCTGAAATAGGAGCTCTTTGCACATGTGTAGAGCAGGCAGAAAAAAAAAAAATCAAGTCATTCCATACGCCTCCCTATAACATCAGTGCTGACACGATTAAAACCCTCGGAATAAGGACTGCTACTTGTGGCCACAGCAGGACTCAGAGTCCAGGCCCCACAACCCATCTCATGGACACCCTCTGCTTTGACTATGAGCCAGAGCTGCCTAATGCCAACTAAAACGAAGTCACTCTCATGCAACCACCACACAAACAGACAAGCAACTCCATTCCACCGAGCAACCAGCAATTCTTCACAAACGCACAGTTCCAAACCAGTGACCTGCGAGTCTAAATCTATATAATACATTACCAATTCCCTCTGATATTCAGCCAACCTGAAACTTTCCTTTTAATCTTTACGTTAAATCACAGAGTTTGTACGAGGATAAATACGGTGCTCATTGTAATACAGATCAATGGTTGGATGTGGTCTTTTCTAATCAAGCCACTACAAGTACAGCTTAGTCATTAGACTTGAATGGATCAATAATTTCGTGTATTTGCTAAGTTTATGAGCTGACTATTAAAGTAAGTCTGGACATCAAAAATCAATACATAAATAAAAACACATATGTTTATGTACATCTATCTATCTATAGTTTATGCTCCCAGCTTTATAAAGCTATGCCCAACTAAAGAGGTACAATTTTTTTGTTCTAAAAGCAGTACATCAGGGATGGGAAACACGGCCACATTTCCTTTCCAGAGTTAGCTTCAAGCAAGCCCATTAAGTGCAGAATTTCACATACAGCATCCTTTCTTTAATTCTCATAATCATTCCATTAGATAAAAGTAACTGTTTTAATGACTCGCTTTTCCAGGCTCATGCAGCTTCAGCATTAGCATGCACAGAAACCAAGGTGTTACTTGCTACCAACAACTGCTGAACAAAGTCAGTACGAGATGTAAAGATGTAAATGAATGGTTAGTTCTGAAAAATTTATTTCCTAGGCATATGTAAATTAGTTCATCAGCATGTCAGCATCAAAAATTCTGCTACTGCCAACAAATTACACCTCTACATTCAACTGCAGAACCAACAGCAGAGCAACTGGGCACCAAAACAGAGGTAAGAATGAGAATAAAAAGTAAACCCAGCTCGTGTGTGAATGAACCATGGCTGCAGAACAAACCATTTCAGTCTTTTACTATAAATCCCACCACGAGGAGGATGATAACAGTCATATTTTATTCTGGTTGTAAGGCAGCTTCACTATTGCTCTCCTACAGCACTTTACGAGCACTCTGACAGCAAGTTACCAATAACTGAGATGCAGCACAGAAAACACCCTTAGAACTGAAAATGCAATAAAGGGATTATACGTGGAGAAAAGATCACGGGAAGGAACTTTGACAAGGCAATAGCTCTGACAGCACTTATTGAATATGAAATGCTAAAAGACCACATATGAGAAGGAATTACCTGACCAGTATAAGCAAATCTAAGAAAGGGCAAGAATGAACTAAAAGCTTCGCGAACTACTGAGATCCAATAAAGATGGAGAAAACTCTATAAATCTCAAATTCCTTCCGCATGTGATGTCTTTTGCGTGTGCTGTATATTAAGGCAAAAGAAAGACAAAAGATGAAAGACAAAAGAGAGAAGTAGTTAGTTTGATAACATTCTCTCTGTTCTACATGACAACACAGCTCACTTCCAGATACCGCCTGGAATGCCATTCAGCTTCCCATTTTGCTACCCCATTGCCATTCTTTGAGTATCATCATCTAGGTAAAGAGCTGCCAATAAGCTCCTATCTTACTATTAACCTTCCAATCAAAAAATCCCTTCTAATTAATTGTGTAGTTGTCTAATTGTGTAAAGACTTAGGAATTTAAAGTCTTGCTTGTTAGGCCTAAAGCTAAATATGTTTTATAATAATTTGTTCTAAATCATTGCAGTCTAAATAAAAGTAAGTGTTCTGCCAGCTGAGCTGAACTGAGCTGCTAGAGGAACCATATCCCAGATTAGACAAGTTGTTCCCTAAATCTGACAGCCTGACTTATTAAATCAGACATTCCATTAAATTGGTCCCAATCCTTCCAGTGTAACAAACATGAGTCCAATCAGTCTAGATACATACCTCTCATAGATCTTCGCTCTACAGAATGAAGAACACAGCAAACTATTTGTCTTGCATATGAGAAAGAAGACTCCCCACTGATAACACTCGTTTAAGTTTACACATTGGAGTCTGAAGTCTGGGAGTATGGCTGGGTCTGTCCAAGCGCAGTGGTATTCCCAGGACTGTGCTATTCCACTTCAAAGTTGCGGAGATCACAATTTTGCCTCCTTAGTTACCACAACTTCTACTCAGAAAGTATAAAATACAAATCTCCCACCAAGACACAGGCTCAACATTCCTCTGAGGCAACGATCAGAGGACATCTTAAACAGGCCTTTCAGAAATGGCACAGTTCCACAGAGTCCACAGTTGCAGTTTATCTGTGCAGTTATTACAGGATGCCCGTTGTTTGTGCTCTCATACAGAAATCAGCAAGATTACAACATCGTTAGTTGGTAATGATCATTTCAGCCTGAAAAAATAATCAGTAAACATAAAAAAAAAGAAAAAAGAAAACATCTCCTAAGCTTGCAATGTACTTTGTGTGTCCCATTGGGATAAGAAGCTGCTGGCTGTCTGTAGGCGTTCCCTCTCGCTGCCTCCCAGCAGCTTCCCCCACCGCTTTAATCTCTTAGAGCAAAGGGAAGGAGAAGCAAAGCTAAATTTACCTCTCTATGCACCAACAGCCAGGTAACACGCTGTGATTTAGACGAACAGTTGACCTCAGCATTTAGCGGGACATTTATTTTCAGTCTGAAGTACAGAAAAATGTAAAGCCACCTCTGCTTTTATTGCACACGAAGCACTGCTGGGTAAGAGATTCGGCTAATCCCTGCAGGCACCTTCATCTGTGTTGAGATGAGTGCCTTAGGAACAGAGCAGAGGCTGCACTAGAAGCGCTGCTGGAATAACACCATAACCATTCGTAACGGAGAGTAAAGAAAGGCGTAAACCACAGCGAGTAGATACCCTGATGCTCATGTGCTGCAAGTCATTCATACCAGCAAATTCTAAATATGTTTTATCCAGAAAACGGGAGCTTCTCGGAGCTCACCTTCAAACTAGGGAGAAATGCTGAATAAGGCGTTCTGTGCAGGCTGCTCCCCACAGCAGAACCCAGGGCTCAGGAGGGAGAATTCTGTGGTGCATCTGCATTTGGCAGGCGCTGCGGCTTTGACCAGGCTCAGCACAGGACATTCTTACTTCATCTCTCGGTATCTTTATAAAGATGACTTTTCCATTTCTCAAAGTGCATTCCAGCACACACATCTGGCAGCGCACCGCAGTGTGAACAGCATTTACTAGCTCTCAGTGCATATGTTATGCATCCAATGACATCATGCACTCCTCAGTTTGCCAAAGCTCAGTCTCTACCGTACAGACCACCAAAACAGAGCCCCAGAATCCCCACGGGAAAAAGGGACCAACTTTCAACCCAAAAGGTTTTCCCCTTGCAGAACAGTATTTAATGCTTTATCAGTTGCGGCGTTTTCTCCTACTCGTACCCGTTCCATCTCCCATCTACTCTTGCAAATCATTCCTAACTTGCATTTATTATATCCTGTCTATAAACATTTTCTCTTTGCAGAAGGCAGTAATTTCTGCAAACGCAACATGCTTTTCCTTTTACTCACAGTGTGTTTTTAACTCTTCATCCACCTGAAAACTGGAAAATCTGTGTCTCCCCATAAAGCCAAACTTGTTTTTCACTGCTATGGGTAACAGTAGGCAACGCAGCCCAGATTCATTGCTCTCTGAAGATGAGACCGATGTCTCCTCTTGCTGTGATACTCAGTACTTAGCACTGTCTCAGAAGCGAGAGCCCACCTAAACATTTTTACTTGACAGGACAAATAAGAAAAATAATTCTGTTCTCTGAAAATGTCTGTGTTCACTCGTACATAAATCTCTCAAAACCTTTTGAAGAGAAGACGACGTTCCAACATCAAAGGCCCTCACAAGCCCGAGATGTACGTACCTACCCGTGATGTCAGGAGCCCTGAAAACAAGAACTGCTGCCGAGTGAGAGCCTGCCCACCCTGTACCTCAGCTCTGACATCAAGATGCTTACAAATCAAAGCAAGCACAACACGATATTTTCCAACACGCTCATCCAGATTCTAGCAACATAAAATTTGAGACTTCCTCAAATGCATTTGGAAGATAACATATCGCTTTCCTTAATAGTCCTCCCATCTCTGAATTTAGCAAATTAATAGTGAAATCGAACTGCTCCTACAGGCTTCTAAAATATCCCAGGTTAGCAAGCGTGTCCCACCACATAATTAATGCGTATGGAAAAAACACCTTATTTATCACACACAAAGTGAAAGGTAATTACAGCACTGATATTCAGTCACTACCTTAGTTATTATGTTTTATTTTCAAGCTATAACATAGGTCAAGGGTTGAAGGTTCAGAACATGTCAAAAAACTGTTTCAAGTCAAGTATACAGTTCATCACAATCAGAGACAGAGAAGCAACTGGTAATTACTTTGCTAGAAGGAGGAAGGTATTAGCAGCACCCTACACTGGAAAAGACCTGTTTTCCTACTTCATTTCCTACAGCATTTCCATTACATTTGAAGAGTTACCTGAACAATAACACATCCTTCAGACTGGCAGTACAAGTCAGCTTATCACCTACTGTCTAAAGTGTACATATGCCAGTGTGCAAAAACTGTGTGCAACGTATCATTTGGGAGGTTTGTACTTTCTTGTCATAATCCATGAGATCAAGATCACTCAAAGGACTTGTAAACCCAGTATTTATCGCTTGCATTCCTCTGTTTTACCTCACATAATTTCTGCACACATTAAGGACAAAATATATACACGTATGGATTCGCACAGACACGTGTGCCTACACGCATATTTTCTGAACCTATTCCAATCCTGTTGCGAAAGAAAGAGGAAAAGCACATATCAAAAGACAATCGAAATCATAATGCCATTTTATAAAGCTGCCTGCAGGCTTTAAGCAAGAGCTCATAGTCAAACTAGCATGAATCATCAGGATGCTGCCTTGTCCCTAAGGCACTCATTTCCTATGTCAGAAACAGACCATGCGTGAGCCTTGACCTCAGTCAGAGGAGGAGGAGAAATCCCATCACTACATCAAGGAAATGAGTTTGGCCTTTCAAGCCTGTTAGAGCTCTCAGACTGACACACAGAAGTCAACAGTCATCATGGTCTAGACGGTTGCGAAAAGAAGATAGCAGCTGCAGATCGTTGAGGAAACTTTGGTATCGGTTCTAACAAAGCACGTGAACAAAGCTAATGTGAAGTTGAGACCACAGGACAATAAGAAGCCAGAAATCACCTGCCTGAATGTCAAGTTCTCAGGTGCTACGAAGGCAGAACGCTGTAGCATTTTCAGTGCTCAAGCAAGGGATGCTAACAGGGACTGTATTCCCTGTGGGACACAGAGCTGCCAGCGTAGCAACGGAGGCACTATGGACCACCTCTGCTTTACTACTGTATCTTTCATCCCTAAGAGAGATGGAAAACACAGCCTCCAGGCCTGATTCCACACAAATAGGCTTAATTGCCAGTTCTAAAGCAACTCAAAAGATGGAGAAAAATTGCAACAGACTCAGGTTTCAAAACAAAGAATTCATATTTCCTCTCATGCAAAACAGTTTCACGTGCAACACGGCCAACTCATCAGTCAGGGGTCACTCAGAGGTTACCCACAGAAACATGACAATAGCTAGGACCTAGATGTATCACAAATTAATAAGCACATTGGCTCAAAGCAACAGCAGTCCATAAATCCATTTTTCCCAAGATACTCCTTGCATTTCTAGATACAGTGATTCTGTTGAAATCTCCTTTGCTGGCCACCAAAGTGTTTCCAGATATCAGTCTAATGTTCCAGGAAATCTAGTAGAAAATTGAAGGCATTTGATGATTTCAAGTCAAAAGGCTTTTTCTAGGTGAAAAAGGCTTTTTCATTTATTTCCTACCTAAGTAAAAGGCTACCAAACTTCAACTGCTGCATTGGGCATCAGCTAATTGTAATAATTACTTTTAATTTAGTTACTGACAGTTACTTCAGAGTTCACTTAGCGAGGTCAACTATTAAAACAAAGTTAATGCCAACAAGCCTAAGGTAAAATAGGCAAAGAACTCATTTAAGAGCACTGTCAATTCAGGGGGTTCCAGACCAGTTGGGTCTAATGAAATCCATTTAGCGATAGCCAGACAACAGACAGGCAGCTTAAGAGCAACCTGCAGATGGCTTTATAGATTGTGATGATAACATCTCCTACATATCTTAGCAGACTAGCTTGTTCCAAACACTGTGCTCTTGGTGCAGAAGCAAAGTATCTCCATGACATATTTGCTTTTGGTATTGTGTGTTACAGTAAGCATGTAATACGGACAAGAAGTGCACAGAGGTCTGGGTTTTGCAGTGGTGCGAACAACAGAAATTTCCTAATTGTCTTCCAGTGGTTTCCAGTATTTAAAATGCCTGCAACATGTGGTAGAGGCCTCTTTGCTATTAAACTCGTATGCGTGCAGTAAAGGCACTGTTGGAGCATAAATAGTTCTCACATGGTTATTTCTGATAGAGCCCTATCTATACACTTTTTATTACTGAAAAGTGCTCCTCAACCTTACTGAGGCTTCCCAGCATCTATCCCAAAGCTGCAAACCCCACCGGCTCCATCCCGAAATTCTTCAATTTGTAACTATCTAACAAGCAGATGGTTCGATTATTTTTATTATTACCATTATTTTGGGGCAGAAGGGGGAAGGATTAAAAAATAAGGCAAATACTGTCAGGGGAAGTGACTGGGAGGGTGCTTTGGTTTTAAAAGTCAATTGTTTGGGGTATTTTCTCAACTTCTTAACTATAAATTTAGCTTTCTCCAGTCACTAGAGAAATATTCATATCCTGTAATTGTTTGCAAGTAAAATAAAAACCTGTTAGATATTGTTCAAATGTTTTGGCTGTTGGGAAATACTCCAAGATTAACAATTTCTTGCATCTGGTTCCTGCATAATGCCTGTGATAAAGTGCTTGTGCTTCCTGATTGCAGAGAGTATGTGATTTTCCATCCTTATCATTGCCACCTGATTAAAAGATAGAAGATGAAGTTCCCACACAGCCCTAAGCACCTCACCTACAGAGAGAGTTTCTCAAACACAGTCTCGGACTGACCCTAAATGGCTGCACAACATTTCAGGTGGGCTGCCAGTTCACTTCTATAGTTTCTCATGGAAGAAGAGCCAAGGCCTAACACGGACAGAGGCCCTACTTGTGATTCATTCCCCATGCAGTGGGAGTGGCTGGGGCTTTGCTCAGGCACTGATGAACCGGGGTGTTTGCCAAAGGGAAAGAACTAGATAGCAAAATTACTGCATGCACTATTAGGGTTTTTGGATTTCAAAGCCATATGTACGTTCTCTTAAGCACCTGAGGCAAAATATAAACATCTTCTAGTGTGATAACATGCAAAAACTTAAGCAGGACAAAAACCCAAGTCCCTACAGAGGCCTCAGTATGTAGATCAGTGAGCCCACCACACCTACCCTACTGGAAAAGCTGCCTTTGTTTCTCAGGTCAATAGAAGGCACGTTTGTAACCTGCTACACACAAGTTGCCTTCTGTTCTACGGTGGGATTTTATAAAACATGAATTCACAGAAGCTACAGTAAATTTTTAATTGGTGAAATGCAGATAGCTATTTTATACAAATTTTAAATTTTCCTAATGTATCAAGTACCAAAACCAACACCATAAGCAACATGTTTACAAATGTTTTAAAATATCTCTAGCTCCAGAAATGATTAATCACTTTAATTAATAGCTCTGAGCATTCTGAAGAGCAATTTTTATTGTTGGCACTTCAGAGTGGTTTTTTTTTTTTTTTCTGATGGGTCTAGTTTATGTGATGAGACAGGAGGAACAAAAAGAAACGAAACGTTTAGGAGGAGAAACTGTGTAGGAGTGTAAGAGACAATGGCTGTGTCTGAGCCAGAGCTGGCTTGCTGCTTTGGATCATTAACTAATAGCTCCGATTCTTACCGCTCCTCTCTAGACAGACTTCAGAATCAGCACCATTCCTCAAAGCACCTCGGGTGTGAGACAAAGCAGAACAAGCACGGGAGTAAACAGAATCATACAGACAGCCAATTTCTTTTTTATTCTTCAGAAAATTAATTTAGATCTCTACAACGCTATGTTTACTATATGCGCTCCTCTCATTCATGTTCCTTTTTCTGCCGCATTCTCTGCCTTGTTACAGCTTTCCAAACTCTTAATGATTGTACACTGCAATACCACACATTTCCTTCTGTAATTAAGCACACCAATTTTTCCGCCCTCCAAGGTTCAGTGCTGTAGCTGCCCTTTATTTCAAAACAGCCACAGAACCCATTATTTCTAGGCACATTTCTGTACCGCAACCGAATCCAAGAAGCTGACATTTTTTATTTAGTACTCCTGTGCTATGATCATGAAAAATTTACTCCCTGAAACACAGTTGCATGCATTTCATATCTGCTGCACTCATGATAAATGTAATTTCCTTGAATGCACTGGTAACAAAGGTAACAGTGACACATATCAACATAAAATAAACACGAGCATGTGACACATCCCAACTCTCTGGAGTCAAACCACTACTCTACCTTCCTAGCAATGATGTGAACCAGCCAGAGCTGACACGCATCTCCAAAGGCAAGGGAGAGGATCCAGGGAAAATGCCATTCAGGCAAACTGCAATTAGCAACAGAAGCTTCCACGGGCAGTATGGCTCGCTACTGGAGAACCATCAAAGGCAAAAAGAGAATGCCCAAGCAATGAAAAATTAAAGATGATCAAGAAGCTTATGTGTATTGTTGTGTGCTAGTTGAAGAAGGCTAAAGGTTACATTCACAAACTGTCTCGTGACAACATGAACAAACACTCACATCCTTCAAGTTTCCTAGCCTAATTGCCAGAAAATCAGATGTTATTCTAATTTTTTTATTCTTACCTTGAATGCAACTCTGTCTTCTACAAGGTGTAGCAGTGTTTAAGGCACACGTTTACACTTCTTTAAAATCTTATTTTTTTGTTAAAAGCTGTCTGATTTTAGCCCTAGAAACCTGCAATCCGGGAAAGTTAAGATATACAGTGCTCATTTCCCATTGTTTTCAAGCTCATTATTTCACAGCCTTGAAATACAAATTCCACACCGCAAATGGCCAGTTCAAGCCATTTGAAATCTTGGCATGAATACACCATCTGATTTTAGAAATTCACAGGCTGAGTACACAGTGAGACTAATGAGTTTTAGATCCTATTCTCAGGCCTGCCAGAAGCCAGCTGGATGGCCTACAGCAAAATCTCTGTCTCTCCATCCATAAAATGAGAGCAGTGATGCCAGTGTTTTAAAGTTTCCTTGATAAAATTGACAAAATTTTGTCACTAACAACTTCAGCTCTCTCTTCAAAGCTCACTAAGCATGAGCTGACTAAACACAGTCAGTTCTGTTGTTTCCAAGGTCCTAGGTATCTAGCTAAAGAAAAAAATTTTAAAAAAAGAGAAATTATCCAGAATTCCTGTTCTGAAGTATTCCAGAAGTCCACTGAGTGACGTAGGCAGAACCCTGCTGATACGCCGTTCAATTCACAGGGGAGCTGTCCAGCAAAACACAATCTGAAAGTCACCACGATAACAGCAATAAAACCAAATTTGAGTCAAGTTTTGTTCCCCCCCCCCCCCCACAACACTTAGAAAAAAATATTAAACTGAATTCTTACAGTTTCACGGAACAAATGGGCTCAGGAACAATTAAGATAAGTTATTGAAGAGAAGTCCAGTAGCAATAACAAAAATTCAACAGCTCAAATGAAACCTTCAGCTCAGAAAGTCCCTGAATCCCTTTGGCAGTGTTCAGGAAGAAATGCTTGCTAGGGAAAGGCTCACCCAGCACATCCTGTTTCCTTCAACACCTCATAGTGGGCATCATTGAAACATGATACTCCAACTCCATTACAGAGACCTTCAGCCTGATCCCACATGACAGTTCTGACAGAACAGCTGACGTTCACCATCTATCAGCTTTATCTGAAGGGAACAGCAGATTCAAAGAGACAAAAGCAGGCTTTTTCCATCCTTCACTGACCACCCTCAACAGTTCTCCTTACAAAGCTCCTCTTGTTATTAACAGTATTTATTCTTTTTCAAAGAGAATAAAAATAAAAGATGACAAAATGAATCCAGTAAAGAGGAGCTTAGATTGAACTGATGTTAGCGTTGGCAGTCTCACTTCCCATGCTCTCAGCAGGATTTTAAAAGTACCTCAGAGATCTGCCTAGTCTTGCTATGATCACAGAAAGGCCTACTGTCTTCAGTTAGAATAACCACAAAGGACTGCTTTTGAAGCAGATGAGCTCTGCATGTGCTATGAGAGCAAAATCCGTTGTGTTTGTCTTTCACTTTGTTTTACGACCTCATTTTGAGGCAGAAAGAAACAGCGTAAGTTTAGCTACACATCAAAAGGCAGCACAAGCAAGGTCAGCAATGAAAGGTACGAGTATTCAGAAGCAGAGACGTACTGGGCACTTAATGCCCAGCAACAATTTTAAGCAAAAAGATACACCTATAACCACTCATTGCAGAGATAATAAGTTTAGCTAAAATGCATGTGTACAAAACTATTGGAATATATAGCAGAACAAGACATAAAAGAATAACACAGATTAATAAGGAAAAACACTATTTTCTGTTACTTCTCCTAGCAGTGACATTGACCACAGGGTCTGTTCTCTAATGGAATACAACACAGATCAGCCCAAGACTGTACTCTAACAACATTAGGATTAACAACAGACTTGCAGCACGTTGCATATGCCATTCCTTCTCCAAAACCGGATGTGCATTTCAAATGAACATAGAAAGGAGTTAGTGGAAAGCAGTTTTGCCTAAAGATTATGGAAAATGAAACACACAAGAGTCTGAAGCAAGGAAACACCCCATAATAACTATTGACTCCTAAGGCATACAGAAGATCTGTCCAAAGACTTGTTCATTGCTGCCAGCTGAAAGGAACCAAAGACACAGAGTAAGGACCAGATAACGAGCATCCTTTACCCTCCCCTTTCACACAAAAGCGCTGACAGACAGACAGACAACCTGGGTATATGTGCTTTAATGTGGGTTTAAAGAAAAATTATACAGAAGATTTAGGCAATATAATATTCCACATCTCCCTTCTGTCATTATTTCTCGCATTTTGTTTGTGAAGGAAAAAAGCCTGCAAACAGACAGTGGTGACTAACACACAAGCTGTATAACCCACGGCAAGAAAAGGAAATCTCCTTTTTCACTCTGAATGATGGAAGATTATGAATTATTTAATGCAACGTTTCAGGAAGGTTCCTTTCCATTTCCCATATGAGATGAGGTTCAGTTAACAAAGGTTTCAAAGAACATTCTCTCTCTGTTAGCATTCAGGGTTACCTGGCTATGTTTGCTATACCAGACAAAAAATAAAACAAGTGTTACAGGCCCATCAAATACATTAAACGTGGCTCTCACTTATGCCCAAAGCCCAAGCATAAGAAAATCCATCAAATACTCGGTGTGATGAGGATATTTTAAAACACTGGAACACTAACAAAAAGGATGCTTTTCTTTTACATTTTGTTATACAGCAACATTCAAGTTCTCTCTTTTTTTTTTTTTTTTTTAATGCTGGACTCAAGACAAGAGCCTTAGAATGAGAAAAGCAGTACAGGAATTTGCATACCACTGCCAACTTCTGGAAAAGCCATAAGAAATTATAAAAATAACTGTACTGCACAGGTTTCAAATCTCGTATTTCATGTTCAGGGTCTTACGGTAGTCCTCATTTCTAGAAAGAGGAAGTTATTTGACTTCAGGAGGCAAAGTTGACGAGTGAAAGCAAAGGGGAAGAAGATAAGAGTTCCAAACTAACTTAAATCCAGACAACAAAAGCAAAACTGGAATATATATTCACTATATGACAGAAAGCATAGTATTGCTCAATTTTGTTTATCTACTTATCTAACTTTGGGGTAAATTCTCCACTGGTGGATAATAGCCAGCTCTCAGTCATTTATTTCTGCTGTCCCACATAGCAGAAGGGGCTTTATCATTTGCCCTTTGGAGCAAAGGAGAAAACGTGTTCAAAGATGTTTGCGGCCAGAGGAAGATGTGACCTGCTTTGACTAAAAGTTCATACTAGGGACAGAGAGCTAAGTGCTCTCAGGGTTGGGGTGGAGGAAGCAGTCATTTTGAGAGGGAAAAAAAAAAAGTACAGAAATAATAAGAATTGATACAAAAATTTCTTCCCTAATTCATTTGAACCATCATTGTGCTTTTGAGTCAGAAAGTGCCTAGGCTTAACGCAGCAGTTATCCCTGTGCTGCCTTCCCTACCTTTACATTATCCCAAACACATTACACCCTACTTAGCTACAGGGAAGCGAGACAGCAGGAATAGTTTCCTGAACCAAACCCTGGTGCGCTGAAAGGCCAGTAAGTCAAAATCGTTAGACCACACAATGCCTTCAGCTGTTATGTAGTTCTCAGCAAGCCTCATTGCTAATTATTTGGGTTTTCCTGATCTTGGCTCAGAGCACCATGCTACATATATACTTCGTGCTTCCTTCTGACTTGTCAGTCAAGATGATTTCCCGCTTTCTCCATCTTTAGGGTTTTCTCTTGGCTACTTGTTTCTCCAAGTTCTCCATTTCATTTAATTTCCTCAGAGAGCGGTTGGGGCAGCAGGTCTGTGACGTGGATCCAACAATGTCAAGACATGCCATGATGTAATTGGACTGTAAACCCAAACAAGAAATGCAGGCTTCCAAGGGCATTGCTGTGTATTCCAGAAACACCCAGACTCAGCATCCTCCTGTTCTTTACTGACATACAGCCACCTACCAGCAGCCCTCAAGAAATAGGAAGTCACACTGTAGTCCTTTTCAGCCACAGCATCCAAAATAAACTTCCTAGCACTAATTAAATTCTACTCCTTTCTGTTGGCCACAGCTACATCACAAATCAAGAAAGTCAGTATAAGTCCAGGGTGCTAACCACCTAGCAAAAATACATCTATCTGGCACAGAAAAAAAGAACAGAAAAATCCCAGGTGCAGCTTTCTGTGACTTTATTAGTCACAACAGGAAATAACAAATACAGTTTAAAATAGCAATAAATTATAATAAGAGGGCCTAGAGACACTGCAAAGAAAAACAAGCGTGTACACCTAACATAAATTTTAAAGTAAGCCGGTCTAGAAAGCATGCGTAAGACATGGCTGATCCCCTTCCACTCCTCATGCATTAGTGAGGCACGTTACAACCTCAGGGAGCCCAGTTTACCAGGACACGTGTACTGGCCACATCCAGTTTCAAGTCAGGGAAAAATAAAAAGCATTATGAATAGCATATACTTTAGAAAAGTATCTTAGAAATATCTAAAACTGTGAATATCCGTTCCCAAGTTAGATCCTAGAGGCATTACTTTCCAAATACACATGCGAGGAGTGCCCTCTCATGTGTGCTTCGTTCATTACAGCTCTTCACAACTCTTCAACTTGCAGGCTACAAATGACCATTACCATAACGTTTCTAAAGAAATTAATCCCCAAATGAGAAAAATTGCTGCATCTATGCTGAGAAATAACAGGAATAAGCATGTCATTTCTAATAAACTGAAAACACAAACCACTAGAGAGCTGACAGCTGACCAGAAAAGTCATGTGGCAGCTCCTCAGGGTTAAGGTTTTAGTCTAAAAATTCAAGGTACAAAATCCAGTACTGCATAAATAGATGAAGACAATCCAGATTTCTTACAATGACACCCAGTGGCTCTATGTCTGCCTCTCAATGAACTAGTAACAAGATTTTTTTTCCTTACTATCGCCCTTTCAAATCAAGTTTGATTTCTGAAATCCCAGCTTGTTTCTTCTTTTTACAGTCAGAGTGAAAACTTCCACATTTTCACATTGGATGTTCAGATCCGAGGAAGAAAAAGCTCAGCAGCATTACTACACTGCAGTATAACTAGTTCTAGCATTCAACTGACACCAGGAGGAAAAGCGGGCAGTACAACACCGTCACCTTCCAGAACAGGAATTAATATTACAACCTTTAGAGTAAGTAGAAAAATAGCAACTCAGTTCCACAGAAGATAATTTGACATCGTTTCCTTCCATATAAAAATAGGTTCTAGAAGTTACAGAGAGGAATAATGAAACCTACGGTAAGCACTGGGAAATTTTGAGTTGACTTGTTGCTTTCTGAGACTCAGTTAATGATTTCAAATTCAAAGGCAATAACCCAGTTACTTAGGACTGAGCAGTTCTTGGTGTATGCTCTTCTCAGAAAGACAACTGCTCTAAGACATATGGGAAATTATTTATTTGTTTCTACAATTTATATAATTACAGTGAGGGGGTTATTGGTTTTTTTCCCCCCCTTGCTATGCTGTATTACTGCTATTCTATGGTTTTAAGAAATTAGGGAAAGGAAAACCTAAGCAATATATCTGCCCTACAGTTTTCCCCTAGCAATACTGTAACCTTCACTTCTGGTGCAGAGACGTTAACGGAATAATTCCAGGGGACTGAATTGTAAGAAAAAAAAATGTAACTCCATAAAGCTGCCAAACTACGACGTGATACTCATTATTTAAATATCTAATTAGAAAAAAAGATACAGAAAAGGACAATCTAGTCACTAGAACATAGGTTATATTTAATACATTTTACAGGCTCCCCACCTGACATTTAAAAGATTGCTTAAAGCATATCTGCTTGTCCTAGTTCCAGAACCAAGGGCAATATAGCCACATCCACGTGATGTAATGCTCAAGGGCAGATATTTCAGTTTGGGTGACAGGAGTGCAGTCACGCAGCTATCACTGCTTTCAGATCCATACCACCACACCTTATGTGGATGCAACAGGGCTTGGCCCTAACACAAGCCTAACCAAACAACAGAATGGATACATTCTTCCCCTTTTTATTTCAAACTGGTAAAATAAGAGCTACCCTGCCTACCTTACAGACAGTAAGAACATTGAATGTTATATAAAATGCCAGGAAAAAATTACATACGCATCCTATTATAAAGGGTACACAAACTTGCCGTTATATTCAAGAGTATCATCAAAAAGCAGCACTAAGAACTGGAGCAGAGAAAGTCAATTGCAACTCCTTAACAACAAAAAAAACCATGCTCTATTAATTTGGCCATATATCCCAACAAGGACATAATGTAGGAGAAAAACACGTAAGTACAAATACCTTAATGTAACTAGCAAAAAAATGGATTGCTCAAAAAGGAGAAAGGGAATAGGATGGGAAGATGACACTACATACAGCAACCAAAAAAATCTCTAACAAGTAAACCTACATAAAGTATATAAGATAAGAACATATCTGGAATGCTGTGACCAATTCTGGGTACAAGACAGAGACAAACTGAACCAAGTCCAGCAAAAAGGCCACAAAGATGACTAAGGGATTGGCCTCCTGGTCATAGAAGCAGAGGCTGATTCCTTCCATTGTTTAACCTAGAGAAGTCACAGTAGAGGAGTACGCCTTACTAATGCCTATGAACACCTAACAATAAGGAAATGGAACCAGGCTCTTCTCAGTGGTATCCAGCAAATGGACCAGAGGCAATGGGTACAAACTTCAACATAAGAAATTCTAAGACAATTTTTCTCTTTTTTTTTTTGTGAAGGTGGTCAGACACTGAACAGGGTGCCCAGACAAGTTGCAGAGACTCCATCCTTGGAGACATTCAGAACCTGAGTGAGCAGCTTCCTGGACAACCTGCTCTAGCTGGACCTGCCTTCAGCAGTAGGGGCAGGACTAGATGATCTCCAGAGGCCCCTTCCAGCTTCAACTCTGCTGTGATTCTGTGACACAGAAAGACAGAAACAAACACACGAGTCTCAGGATAACGTAACACATCAAATTCTGGTAAAGCCAAAAAAAATCTGCTAAACAGTTTTATGCTTGAAGAACTGGAATGCATCTTTCTGTAAATTAAGGACAGATTGCAAGAAGGAGAACACGACTGGAAAGTTCCTTGCTCATCAAATTAAAAACAAGAGGCCTATTCATGAGAAACATTATGTGGTCAAGCCACATTCTTTTCTTAGAAGTTCTATACACAACGGAGGATGGGCATTCTGCTTGCAGTTCTTGGAGAAAATTTAGGTTGTTATGGATTACTACAGCACATGTGGATAAATTTCTAAAGATATGCAAGCAGACAGAAGTACAAGAGGATGAGCAAATGTCCCTTTTCTTTTTTAACAAGTCTGATCACATGATTAACAGCTGGAGTGAATTAAGAAAATACCCATGCAAGCTGTTTCACTGAATTCCCTCGCAGTTTACATGACAACATCTAAAACCCTCCTGGCACCTCATACCCAAAGGCCTCATGGCTCAAAATCCCCTCCTCTTTCTGTTCTGTCTTTCAGATTTCTTCACCATCTGTATAGACAAAGCCACATTTTTAAAAGCCGCAGAGGAAACGGGCAAAGATCAGTAAGAGAAACTTGCACTGATGAAAAATGGGAGTCATTCATTCTAGTTCCTTTTAGATTACACATGCATAGAGCATTCCTTTTGCATCAGCTAAATTCTTCAGAGTATTCACCTTTTCTCTAAAAGGTGCAGCAACTCAAAAACAGTATGACATGGAAAAAATGCCACTGTTTGGAGAAACAACATTCTGACCCAGCCTGCAGCTTATAGAGCCCCATATCACTGCAGACCATTGCCAATACCTGGTTTTTCAGATCTGTTAGCTAACTTGGCCCCTCTCATTAAGCAACTCATTGTGCTCTTCATGGAATACCAGCACTCAAACACCAGTATCTAGGGCTCCAAACAGCATAGCATTACCAACCATTCAGTTGGCATCCCTGTACTCACACAAAGAAATAAAATCAAGATACCCCTTGGAGTGCTGAAAACATTCCTCCTTGTGGTTCCTGCCTGCACGTTAGACTTTGGTAGTGAACATCCTTTTAGCCAAACGCATTCAAGTCTGACAAACCATTTCATTCTTGTTAGCCTGTTGGCTTTTCTGATGGGAGATTAAGGCCATGAATCAATACAAGAAACAGTTAATTATTCCTCACCCAAATACTGTCTGCTCTTCTCCACAGACCAAATCTTAGATAAAAAGAGGTCGAGTATCTCTTAAATAGAATTCCATCAGACAGTCTACATTTGCATCTCTAATTGCAGGTTATCATTCAAGAACAGAGATTTTCTCCCTCAGAGTACCTGAGGACAGGGTAGGAAGCACTGCCTCAGTTATTTTTGAGTTTTAACAGTACAAAACATTTGCCAAAAACCTTAAAGCCACATAGAAGTTAGCCATGCCTAAGAAAGCAAGACAAACATAGCTAATACAAGCTATAAGCAGCAAAATTGGATAGTTACACATTAGAACTAAGGAAATCCAATGCATTTTCTAGTTCACTCAAGGTTCAATTCACTTTTTTTTTGGTACAACGTTCAGAAAGAGTTTGGGTTTTCCATTTGTTTGTTTTTCCTTTCTTTTGGTTGTTTGTACACTAAAATAAATCAAGCTGTTGTCAAGGGCCTGCTCAAACCATTTCCACTTCTGACAGGACCTGTTTCCCCTCACAGTCAAAGTGACTACCAGCTCTGCCCTCAAGCTGCAGTTCCCTCCTTAGATACCACTTTGTTCCCCTGCTGGGAAGGCCGCTTACCTCACAGCCATGAGCTCATCACACTGGGACCAGCTATTTCTCCATGTACGAGGCATGAATTTGCAACGCTTACTGAAACCTACACTTTGACACAGAATTAGACCCAAATTTAAACCATTTAAGCCACAGTATGTTTTTCCAGTAATTTGAGGACAAAAACCAAACAAAACCTACATCCAAAACATCAGCAAGAACCAAGAAGAGACTGCTCAGATGTCAGTCGTAGAATGTATTCCTCGTTTCTGCTCACCATGCCAAGGATTCTCTTCACAGCCACGCAGCCTGCACAACTGAATAGAACTTTGCTAGAGCCAGATCAACAGCAAAACAGAAAGAACTGCTTGGCAGGAAATCAAAAGAGCTAAATGAGCCTGATCTGATTTGCCTGTAGGGCATTCCCAAAATATAATTTAATTCCTGAAACATCCTTTTATCTTTGAACTTCTCAATGACAGTTACACCAAATATTTTGAACAGCCGAACTGACAGGCCATCCTGCCAAACAAGCACTGCAATCGTTAGCTTCACGCGTTGTTGGAAAAAACACACCGCAGTCACACAACACGAGACCCACACTAAGTCACTCTGATCTGTAACAGAACGGAATATTTCTTACTGTAATCATACACTCACTACCCGAGGTTGGTTTAAAGTTGCAGTCGATAAGCAGATGCGTTTGCATAAATACACTTGCTTATTAATAAACAACTAATGTTTTAAAGACTGATTTCAAGGGTGGGGGAGGCAAGCTCTGTTAAAAGAAAGAATTTCAGGCACAGCTTTTTGTAATACAGCCTCTTTTATTCGCTATTAAGTTCAGAAGAGGATGACTAATGGGAGCATCTACCCCTAAGAGCTCATCTGGGCACACAGCACACAGTGCCCTAGCGATGCAGAACGACATGAAACAAAGTTACATCGCCTTACAGGAACACTGCTCAGATTTTACAGTATTCTAAACGAATACTTATAGTTATGACCTCACAAAAAATACCTTGGGAGAACTGGGAGTGGGGAAGCCTCAAAGCTTGAATTAACTCAGGGCCCTGAATGGAAATAAAAGCTGCATGAAAATTCAGAGCGATACACGACTGTGTTGGAAAGCAAGAACAGACACCTTCCTGCTTTCTGTGCCGCCTCATTTCACAGCTTTATTTCATAATACTTCTTGGTTTTTGTTTGCCATCCTCTGAAATATGGATCAGCTTAATGCACTGGCTTGATTACAGAGCAGGAATACATTTATTCCAAACACATGCAAGATCTCAGTTGTGATATTCCCCATAAGCATTGTAGATGCTGGTGACAAAAAATATATATATTGTTAAATAACAAACTGTACACCGAGATAAAGGATAATAAAGAAGTGTACATCTAGTAACTCTAATCTCAGAAAACCTGGATTCAAAAACCATTCATTTTTCTACTGCCTAAGTAAGAAGTTCTGTATTTAAAGCTCAGGTTTTTTTCTAAGAAATTACAAGCCACATCTGTTAAGCTCCCTCTTCTGGCTAATCAGTAACATGGCTTAGGTTTTTAGACGTATAAATTTCAGATTTTCCCAGGTGCATTCTATCAATAAGATCCAAATAGGTTTTTTAAATAATTATAAAAGTAGCTTTTGATATTGAAATATGCAACAAAAGCTTTCAACTTCAGACAGAGCCCTCCTGCTGCTTCCCACTGACGAGCTGTACCCAAGAAGTCCAGCTATTAAGTAGGGACACCACCATCAAATGAGCGTGGCTACCAACCACCAAGATCTGTAAGTAGTTTATAAGCACCATTATCTATTTTCTGCTCTCAGATATCCAATCCAACCAGAAATTTCTGTGCTCAAAAAATACCAGTCATTAATAAAAAAATAAAAATGTATTTTGAGCATTTAAATCTAAGATTAGAATTTTGTAATAAAAAGACAAAAACACAGCTTAAAACAAAATGTGCTTAAATGAGGAAAACATGCTACACAGATTTAACTGCCTCCTTTCCAGGATCTCTCATCTCTGCTGTGACTTCCAAAGCACTTCTGTTGGGTAAGAACTGCTCCCAATAATCAGAAACAGTTGAGGAAGCACACCAATGCTACCTAGCATTCCTGTTGTTACCACCAAAATACAGAGGAGTGGCATTTCACAAAGCAGCCTCAGAGGAGAGAAGCTGCACTGAGGAGAAAGGGAAGCCACTCTACTTATTTACCAGTAAAGTAGGAAGAGGGACAAAAAGAGAAAAAAAAACAAACAACTAAACAAGAAATCAACAAACAACTTGGGAGCCAGGAGTGTGCAACTTCGCCTCTGCTTCATCTGACCAAGAGTTGTTTTCCAGCTCAGCCAGAAAGCTCATTTATATTTCTGTTCTTTAACTAAATAAAAAAGAAACAAAGACTCCTCTGTGATTTTTCCATAAAGGAAGGAGAGTTGCCCAAGAGCTCCAGCTACTGCAAACAGCAAATCCCTCTGCTTTACCAGCAGTTTTCAGTCTCCATTCCACAGGAACACAAAACAAATAGAATAAAATACATAAAAATATCTGTAAAACACAGCTCATTTTGGAGAGATGCAGAATTCCAACAAAGAGCCTTCTCGTAATGGTAAAGTAATCACAGTTCGTTAGTGTTTATATTTTGCACTGACTGTTAGTAACACTAAGACAACTGCTACAGCTGCTGTGTTGCAAGCAGGCAGAATCGCTCTGCCTCAGGTAACAGCCCCAGAAATTAGTAGAGCTTAGCTGATAGCTGTGGTTTTCAACATGAGCAGGGGTGCACTTCTAACACGACATTCATCTGACCTTTCTAGACGCTGATCCCTTTCCTTGCTCTTACTGGTGTTTTATGGAAACAGAATTACAGTGAATATTCTTTGAACGGGAAACTCTTACCAGCAGACCTCAGTATTTCAGCTCTGAAGCTCTTTCCATGGGCCATGCTCCTCTTTTTGTGACTGTGAGCGGGCAGAGCTTTAGGAAACACTTTCAATAACATTTTTAAAGCAGTTTTCTGGTCTTAATAAACAGATAAACTTAACAGTGTAAAATCACACTGCTGCCTTCAAACATTCCATAGATGAGATATCAAATTTTGAGCAAAAGATGGGGGAGCCATCTTTTCCTTCAGAAGGATCCATCACATTAAAATCCCTGCTGGATCCTCTCTCTCCTGGTGAGAGAACAACCGCAGGAAGCCTTGCCTAGCAGACAAGCTGTCACAGCACACCCATGGCCAAAGGCTGAGACAAAAGCGATGCCGTGAACGCAGATTGTACTGATGAAAAGATAACATTATTCCTTTGTCTCTCAACACATTCATACACTGCAAACCCTGTCGTTCCTTCTGAGGCAGACACGTACCTCAGTTAGTAAGGTGATGCCTCTGGAGCTGCAGAAACAGTAGAAGCTTTCACAGGACTGAATCCTCAAACCATACACATCTACCGAGGAACAGTTCTAACTAGAAACAACACCATTTTATAAAAATAGAGGAGACGAAGCTAGATGATAAATCTGGTCTTAAATTGTATCATTAACTAAAGTGACTGGTAAGGCTATGCAAGCAATGGACAGGAAAAATGCAATGAGTATATTCTATTAAAATGGATTAGCATGTAAAGAACAGGCCCTGAGCTAGCCAACAGTCATTGAAGCAATCGACATCAGACAGCAGGAAACAATCCTGGAAGGAACAGCTAATCAACACTATCTACTCTTTACAAAGTGTTTCCTTGCATTCCTTTCCTTTTGGGCAGCCTGGTCTAGTGGTTGGCAACCCTGCACACAGCAGGGGGGTTGAAACTAGACAATCACTATGGCCCTTTTCAGCCCAGGCCATTCTATGATTCTGTGGTCAGATCTCAGTATGCTGAGATGCGTATTTCTTAAGATGTTTATCCATCACATACACAAAAACTTCTTGAACACTACTGTAAAGGTTTTACTGCTCCATTATTACTAATGACCTCCATGCTACATTGCAACAAAATGCTCCTGGATGCAACTTACAGCTAACTGCTTTCAATGTTAAAAGATGCCTGGTCTTCACAACTCAGAAAGGGCGATAGTTTAAAGTAGTAAGACAGTACTGCTACTCACTTTAAACAGTTTAATACCCAGCAGGAAATTCAAATTAAACACCTTTTTAACACAAAAAGATTATTACCTAGAGCTTTTAGTAAAAGCAGCCGTTAACACAGAAATATTTGCAGTTGTCTACATTAGGTTATTAGTATGAGCAACAATCCTGACGGAGTTAACTCTTGATAGAGTAAAGCATTTTCTTACCTTTGGCCACTTGGGATTTAGAAGTCGTGCTTTGATGGCATCATCCAGGGCCTTGTCATACTGCTGGATTTTCATGTAGGCTGCTGAACGGTTACTGTAGAGAATGCAGTTCTGAGGATCAACTCCCAAGGCCTCATTGTACAACACAATTGCAGTATGGAAGTCACCGTCATGGCAAGCCTGGTTGCTCTGTCGAACTTTCTCAACAAATTCAGCTTTGCTCAACATGGGGCTGTCAGGACTTCTTCTTCCAACAGCTTTCGACCCAGAGAAAGAAATCTGTGGGGGAGAGGGAGGAATTCTATGTTAATGATAGGAAGTACTACTAAAAAAAATTAAAAAAAAATAGAAAAAGTATCGAAATACTAGACCCTATAGCAGAAATTGAAGCCACCAGCAATAACGTACAATAAATTCTAAATTCAGAATCACGTTCTTAAAAATTAAGTTATTAAGTATTTTCTTGGTATATAAGCAACAAAAAAGAGCTTTAGAAAGCATCATGTTCTGTACAAATACTGTCTTCCAGATACTGCTTTCTTCAGGCATAAGCTCTCTTAGTATTCTGAAGTCCACATATTCACAAGCTTTTTCTGCTCACCTATGTTACTTGACCCTACAACACCAAGCACGGCCCCAACTTAAAGAAGCTTACCAAAACACATGGCAGGTACGAATGATGAGATGATGCTGGTATATCCAAAGTCCAATACATAGATCACAGAGAAGCATGCGTGTGCACAGACACTACAAGAATGTATAAACTCTCCTCAAACCAAAGAACTGACACTGGTACACAGGCCCACAAACCTCTATATCCAGCCAACTGCAGGCTGCAAATTGTTCATAAATCAGAAGAGAAGAATGAGTCTGGGAATACTCGCAGAAATTAGCAGGGCACACAGTTTACATAACCAACAGCCATCATTGCAGAGCCACCTCCTGAACTGCTGAATTCAAGCAAAACAAGATAACAAAGAAAAATGGGTTTAAGACTTTTAATTAAAAAAAAAAACACTAAAGATGTAAAGATCCAGTTTCATTGATTCCAGTACAGCCTTTCTCCAGGCTTAATTTTCAACATTTCTTATTCTCCTCAACCAGTCATTAGCAGTCAATAACTGATTTTGTCATGCATTCCCTATTGTCTCCTAAAGAGCCTAAAAAATTCAGCAACAATATTGCTGTACAACTCTGACAAAAAGACCCTTGTAAATTGTGCAGTAACTGTACTCGGCAACAGGTAACACGTACATACAGAAACAACGTGCTTGGAAACAGCCAAGAAAGGATCAGACACCACTATAATTGAAATTGGTATTATCCATTTCCAGCTCAGCAGACAGAAAAAGGTTAAGAATATCACATGTTGTTACCACAACACAATCACAGGGCTTAAATACATTACCAGAGTCAGCCGAGTCATATTTTTAGGTGGAAGGGGAAGCAAACTGCAAATTGGCATCCTGTCTTAAGCATCAAAAATAGTCTATATTCTTTTTTTTTTTCCCCAAGTCAAAAAAACAATAACAACAGCTTTAAATTTGAGACCGGTGATATCTTCCTTCTGATCTTTTCCTTCCTAAGCAACTTTTTCTGACAGGTGTTTGTCCAAACTGCCTCTACTCAAGGTGACTCCATCCTTTCCTCGGGCAATTCCATCCAACTGGTTCATGATTTTCTTCATGAAAGCATTTTTCCTAACATCCACCCTATTCACCCCAAATCTCCTTAGCATTTCTTGTTCCATCTACACCAGAACTAACCTCCTACTTCCTTCCTTTCAGCTGTGTAGTTGCCCCTTATATAGTATTCTTGATAAGATGCAGCTTGAATTTAGTATTTATTTATTATTAGGAATAACATTATAGAAAGCAAATTTCTGCATCTATGAAAATTAGTTCAATATGCAGTTCATCTTGCAAGGCACCAGCATACTTATCTGCTACTTCAACTGAGTTTGGAAACAGCAACTTTATATATTCTCGAGTACAAGCAGGAGAGCTGCTCTACTTGGAACAATAGCACAAGGATCTGAGAGGAACGTGTCCTTCCACCAAGCAGTGCAATAACTCACATTTTAAAGTGTATGTGACCACAAACTTCATCATGTGGTCAGTTTACCATGAGCTGAGAAGCTACAAAGACAGAACATGAAGATTTAGCAACTATTACATGTGGGTAGACGTTGAAGACCACAGATTAGGCTAAGTCTGAGAACAATAGCTAGTCACCAGAAGGCTACAGGTGGCTGGACATGCTGCAGGGACACGGGGCTGGTTACAGCCTGGGAAGGTTCAAGTAACTACACAGACACAATGACTTCACTGGAGAATGGATGCACTTAACTTCATAGTAACTTAGAACTGATACTTCATAGGCACTACAAGCAAGAAAATCCAATACAGAGTTGCCAAATTCTCAGAGTACAGAGCACTTTAACCTGAGTAATAAACCCCTCAAAGAACTGTACAACCTTTACTTAAGACCTAAAGAGATGATGGTTTGCACCCATTGACAAGGGAAGACTGATCAGTGTCACATACCAGTAAGGCCCTTCTGCAAGGCCTTTGACATGGTCCCACCACTTATCTCTAAACTGGAAAGATACGGATTTGAAGGGTGGATTGATCAATGAATAAGGAACTGGATGGACAGCTGCAGCAGAGGGCTGTGGTGAGCAGCTCGATGTCCAGGCAGAGGAGGTGACGAGCGGTGTCTCCCAGAGGTCTGCCTCTGGACCAGTACTCTACCATCTGTACCAGTGACACAGACAATGAGATCAAGTGCACTCTGAGCAACTTTGCAGATGACATCAAGCTGAGTAGTGCAGTTGATATGACAGAAAGAAGGGATGCCATCCAGAGGGACCTGGAGCTTATAAACAACTTGGAGACTGACTTTTTAATGCAGTCTGATAGCACCAGGACAAGGAGGAACGGCTTTAAACTAAAAGAGGAGATCTACCTGAAAAATTAGGAGGAAATTCTTTATCATGAGAGCAGTGAGGCCCTGGCACAGGCAGCCCAGAGCCGTGGGTGCCCCATCCGTGGAGGTGCTCAGAGCCACAGACGGGCCCCGGGCAGTCTGAGCTGGTAGGCAATAGCCAGCCCATGGCAGGGGTGCATCTGGGGGGGCTGTAAGGTCCCTTCCAACCCAATCATGCTGTGATTCTGTGAATTGTGTCTGAGAACACTAAAAGGCTAAAACAAACTCAAAAGTGCAGATTTTACAGGTCTCTACTAATCTCATTAGAGTGTCGCCTCTCATGGTGAATCTCCCTCAGCATCAACATGAAATACGTTACTGACAATCATTTCAAAAGAAGAATGTGAAAGAGCAGAAGTTCTTAAAGAATAGGAAAAACACACTGAAGACTTGGTACAGAGGAAATGGAAAATAACAGAATAATTAAGACAAAACAGAAGGAAAAATAAAGCAGAAGGAAGCTCATTTTCTCATTAAGAAATAGTCAGTATGACACTAAAACAACAAAAAAAAGTAGAAGTTGATCTCCTGAAGCCAAAGAGATGTTTGCTCCCACTGATATTCAACAGATCTACCATTAGTGTAAGAGAAAAATCTAATAAGAACTAAAGGGTATGGGTAGGTAGCTACTTCACCTGCAGTCTCTCATTACAACATCCCTATCTCTAGTGACCTGCTCAGTAGGAATGGAAATAACTGGTATTCAGGCAAGGAAGAAAGAATATGCAATAGACAAGCAAAAAGTTTTCATTTTAAGTCAAGAGTGGGGTAAGGTGCCAAAATACAGTGAGAAGCCAGAAACCAAGGCTTGACTGATATACAGCATTAACACATGCACAGACTGATACTGATGCAGTAGCAGATTTCATCTCTAGAATACTGAGTACGGAGTATCAGTAGTAAAAACCATTGAGGATGCTGTGACACAGTCACGTACACAAGCATGACCTAGCTTCTCACAGAACACATATCTCTGCCTTTGTATCAGACCAAAAAATAAAGCAACTTTCAAACCTACAAACTTTTCAGTATTTAAGCTGCATCTGTCCATCCATTTATGAAAAAGCTATTTTCAAAGCAGCTATAAAAGATTTCATTAAGACCTGCTAAGCTTCAGAAGAAAGCACAAAAGGGATGACATTGCCTAAGATTGTGGAATATCTCCAATAGAGACGAAAGACATCCAAGGACAAACATGATCAGCTCCTAAAAAAAGGAAGACAAGGACAAAGAGTCATAGGAACCCAGACATTCCAACTATTGCGTTACTGGGGGACAACAACACTGCTATGGCTGTGACATCAAACTGCCAGAGCATGGGCTGCAGGTAGGGATAACGTATCCCATCCTTAATCATCACTCTGTAGTCCAGAGAAGAAATGGAACTGCACTAATGACATGTGCTGTCATCCAAAATGCACCCATTGGATGAAGTCTCCAGATTCCATGTTCTGTCAGTAACATCACTCTAAACTGCTGACAATTTCTTCAACAGCTGGGATGTTGGGTGGAGGGACAGGCTGTGTGAGAATGGCTGTATCCTCAGTTCCAGCACTGCAGTAAGACCTATGTCATATATCCAGTCTTCAATAAGGCCTTTGACACAGTCCCCCATAATACCCTTCACTCCAAATTGGAAATACATGGATTTGATGGGTAGTCTGTTGAAAGGATGAAGGTTGTGAGATCATATCCAAAGTGGTGGTCAATGGCACAATGTTCGAGATCAGTGACAAGCAGTGTCCCTCAGGGCTCAGAACAGGGACCAATGCTCTTAAACACCTTCATCAATGACATCAACAGTAGAATCAAGAGCAGCCTCAGTAAGTTTTTGGATGATACCAAGCTGTGTGCTGTGGTCAACACACCTGAGGGATGGGTTGCAATCCAGAGAGACCTAGACAAGCTGAGCAGTGGGCCCAGGTGTACTTCATGAGGCTGAACAAATCCAAGTGCAAAGTCTTGCACCTGGGTCACGGCAACCCCCACTACCAGTACAAGCTGGGGGACTTAAGGATGGAGCACAATCCTGCCGAAAAAGACTTGGTGGTACAAGTGGATGGCAGCTGGAGATGTGCCAGCAGTGCGCCCTTGCGGCCCAGAAAGCCAACTGTATCCTGGGCTGCAGCACAGGCAGCAGGAAGAGGGAGACAATCGTGTCTCTGTACTCTGTGACCTCACCTGGAGCACAGCGTTCAGATCTGGAGTTCTCAGAACAGGAGAGATGTGGACCTTTTGAGGTGCATCCAGAGGAAGGCCACAAAAGGAACACCTCCCCTATGAGGACAGGCTGAGAGCTGGGGCTGCACAGCCTGGAGAGGAGAAGGCTCTAGGGACTGCTAAGAGCAGTCTTGCAGTATCTGAAGAGGCTGAAAGAAAGAAGGGGACAGACCCTTCAGCAAGGTCTGTGCGATAGAAAAAGGGGAAATTGCTTTAAACTAAAATAGGGGAGATTTAGATTGGATCTAAGGAAGAAGTTCTTACACAGAAGGTGGTGAGGCACTGGCACAGGGTGCCCAGAGAGGTGGTGGTGCCCCGTCCCTTAGGACACCCAAGGTCAGAACACAGAGCTCTGAGCACTGATGGAGCTGTGGGTGCCCCTGTGGAACCAGAAGGCCTTTGGGGGTCCCTTCCAATTCAAACCATTCTATGATTCCATGATCTGCTGTGCTACAGGTATGTGTCTGACATAACAAAAAAAGATTTTATGGTTTTAACAAAATAAACTCAGTTTTTGCTCATCCTGGAACCCGTGGAGGTATAAATGTCACGCTGATACACACACTCTCCTCCACATCGAGGCACGCTCCAACAAACTACACGTAAAAACACGCACAGGGAAATAACGGTCCGCACGTGAGAAAAGGTGCAGGCGCTCCGCTAACCGCGCTGTCCCTCACTCGGGCGGAGCGGCGGCCGCGCTCCCTCGGCGCCGGCGGGACAGGGAAGGGGCGGGAAGCGGCGCCGCTCTCCGTCCCTCACAAAGTCTGGGGAAGAAACGCCGAACGCCCCGCGAGAGAACCGCGCTGCGCCCGAGGCCCCACCGCCCCGGAGCCGCGCTCCCTCGGCACGTCCGCGTCCCGCCGTGGGAGCCGCCCCGCCCGCCGCCCTGCCCCGCTCCTCACCTCCGCGGGGCCTGCGCTTCCCCCGCGGGATCCGGCCCGGGGACACGGCCCGCCCGCGCACCGCAACTTCCCCCGACGCCCCCAGGAGGCCGAGCG